>NC_056735.1:1859774586-1859792086 GCF_019279795.1 Protopterus annectens | reverse complement strand
GTAAAAGAAGGAGGTGTCCTCTGTATCCAATTTCTTGTGATTGTTTCCTAGCAATGGCTGGAATAGTCCAAAATGGAGAATATATATGCTTTTTCCTGATGCATATCAGTATATAATTATTATACAATACTACGTTTCTCATCAAGGAAAAGTTTCCCGTCCAAATTGTTTGTGCAAAGCTATGGATATTTATTCAAAATGCATGAATCGTTGAACAATCAAATAAAATGTTTACAGTCAATATTTTCATTTGAATTACATCTCCAACATTGTATATTATTTGTTTTAGCCATTCTATTCAGTTTATCTGGACAGTAGAATGCTCTGTGTTTAACCTTCCATGTCTATATTTTCTGAAAAGGATAAATAGCTGTCCCTGCTACTGTTGGAAAAGCCAATTTTTTTTTATAATTTTCTGAGAATGTGTCTTGTTCATCTTGAAAAATAAATCTCTAGAATTTTCCATTCATTTCAACTTTATATTCTAATAGTATTGTATTTCACTGAGACCAAATCACCTAAAGTTCATTTCACTGAGAGTTCCTTTCACCTAAAACTCATTTCACTGACAAGTAGTACTCTAAGGCAAGTCAAAGGTATATGTCCTTTTCCCCACTGTAGTGCAATCCTTGTGATAGTATATAGAGTTACGGGTGTGTGGAGGACACAGCCCACCACATTAGGGGTTGTGGGGGCATAGTCCCCACTTAATTTGGTTTTCTATCTGATTTTGTTTTATATTATTTGGTAAAACCCAACTAGGTGGAAGGCTACACCCCCGCACCCTCTCTTTGTTTGGTGTGCCCCCCAACTATATATACTAACACCAGGATCACACTACGGTGGGGAAAAGGACATATACCTTTGACTTGCCTTAGAGTACTACTTGTCAGTGAAATGAGTTTTAGGTGAAATGAACTTTAGGTGGTTTGATCTCAGTGAAATGGGTGTCAGTGAAATGGTCTTTCAGTGAAGTGATATGAATCCATATATATATATATATATATATATATATATATATATATAGCAACATCTAATTTCTCCTGTATAGTGTTGACCCTTGAATGTCCAACCATTTCCGTCTTCATTTCTATTTAGCCTAAATTCATCTAATATATAGACTCTACTCTTGAGTTGTGAACCAATATAAAAATTATGTCATTTGAGAAAATCTGAGAAGACTTTTATATTTCCATTTAATCATTTCATCCATATAAGAATCTTTTAACAAGTGTTTTTTGAATAACATGGATAGATCAAATTGATCCCCTTGTTAAATATCTGTTTATATGCAATACATTTAAACGTTTAGTTGTCAGATTCAAGTTTATTTAATTTGCATAAAATAAATAACTTACTCATGCAACACCCTATTATTCGGTAACTGGGATTTCTCTTTGTAAGCTAAGTCTGTTTTGTTAAGGTGTCAGACTTTCTATCTGTATGTAGAGAGCTCTAATGGTATAGGCATCAGTTATGGCAGCAAACACAAATGAGAACAGTTTTGTTTTATTTATCTTTTAGTGGAAATCACCTTAGTATTTTAGTAATCCCATGTAAGCAGAATACATCTAACTTACTTACTGTAATATCTGCACACATATGAAACCATATGCTTTTAGGATTCCCTATTACGTTGTCTAATTTTTAAAAGTTCAAATGCTATATGGTCGAACCCATAAGTTCAAACTTTTAAAAGTTTGAATGTGTTAACGGAGATCTCCATTCAGTGCAGAAAGGGAAGATTTCCCTTTACTGCACTGTAGAGTGGTCTCGGAGTTGGTATATTTAACGAGCGGGGCTGTGGGGGAGCAGCCCCCTACATAAGGTGTGAAGGGGGGCTTGCCCCCTACTTACAACCGTCAGGTAGGTTTTTTTCCTGTTTTTTATTTTTTTCTGTCATTTTCAAAATTTTAAAAGTTCGAACATATGAGTTCGACCATATAGTGTTCGAACTTTTAAAGTTTCAACATAATATGAACCCTCTTTTTTAGAGTCATTTTATTTTATATTCATTGTTAAATTAGCATAAAAAAGAATTATATTTTTAAATTTGTGAATTGGTTTCATTTCTGTTTCTGATAAAAACCTAAGTTATTATTGCAAATGATGTTACTGTTAATCTGAATCATTTTATGTTGTAAATACACTGAAACCGTGGTATGTAAAATGGTTATGTTCTAGTTAAGCCTTTGTGGGAAATCCACTGACGTTTAATGCTAAATCTCATGTTGTAAATTATGATTTATTTCATGATATATGATTTATTGCTGTTCCAGTTTACTCATGGAAAACAATAAATTTGAAAACGGCAAAACTTGAAGTTATTGTTCATTTTATGCAATAGCTAACATGTTAATCATTCATTTTCTTTACTCTTGCTTATTTTGTCTGATACTGATTATTATAGAAATTCCAGTACAACTTTTTATTTGTTACATATCTGTAAATTACTAAGACCTGTTAGAGTCAATGAGATTTCTTTGAAGTCTAGCCAAGTGATACTTATTGAGTATTTTTACAAATGTTTGGAAGCAAATTGAATTTGTTTGAAAGCTTTTGCTTAATTTAATGATCTCTCTCAGAACTCTGGTTATGGAGTATGGTTAAGGTTTAGGCTTGGGTTACTTCTGGGATGGATTCAATGGTACAACTCTTGATTACAAATATAACAGAGATGTTTCATCTTCTATAAAACGTTGCCTTTTCTTAACATGAAACCTAAATGGAATTCAAATCCCATATACGAATTAACTGTTCTTTCACTATTTTCTCAAATCTCCTATACCAAGAAATGCAAAATTTGTCAGATCACCTGAGTGCTATCAATAAAAAAATGGATCAGTTTTGTAGTAGTAGCTAGACATCACAAGATTAAACTGGTGTGGTTATAGTAGTCAAAATGCCCTGCAACATAACTATTAGAACATTGTTTCTCAGTGAAGACTTTATTTTACCTATAAAAGCAGTAATCTAGATAAACCAATTCTAGTCCGGAATATATACATACTCTGAATGATTCAATACAGTTCTTTACTTTCTTATGCAATTTGCTTGCTAAGTTAAATAAGTATGATATGTTTGCTAGTGGCTGGAATACTGTTACTGACCTAAATAAAGATTATCAAAATCAAAATTTAAAATGTTCATTGAAAACACTGCAAATGTTTGTCAGAATGTATGAATGTCTCTAACCTAGTGGACAGTTACAGATGGTTATATCTAGATTCCAAACAATTACCCTTTTCCTTCTCTATATATTTCTTGGTCTAGGACTCATTTCTTGTTGTTTTTTTCCTCTTCAAATGTGGTTACTGATTTAATAATACAACTCGACTATTTTAAGACCATTCAGAAGTCCATTTAACATTAGACTATACTATACCTTCATATTTAGTTGAAATCAGACACTCATCTCTAACAGTTATATAAGGGAACACTCATACGAGTGAAAGTCAGAATATCAAGTTGAAAAGCTCGAACAACCAAAATATCATAACATGCAGCAATTCACAAAACACCTGTTTTTTGCAGAGGAGACTACCCCATCCCCACATCCCCCACACCCCATGATCATTATATATGCTAACTCCAAGACTACACAACAGTGGGGAAAGGAGCAATACCCTGATCCTTGCTATGTCACAATCCTGCACAATACAAGTCCCATTCTCTTTAATATTTTGGTTGTTCAAGCTTTTTAGATAACTTTTGGTCATATGGCTGTTTGATTATATGAAGGGAAACCATATATATATATATATATATCAAATGGATGAACAAAATTGAACTCATATTTGACGATTTTCTTTGTAAGATCAGCAAATCTAAGATTACAGTTTATATTTCTCGGGCTTCACTCAAGACAGAATGGAGAAGCCTCATAATTAGTAAATCAACCTTAAAATACTTTAAAATCATTTCATAGTACTAAAACTATGTAGGATCTACTTATTGTAGATTATAATGAGGAAATGGATAAACAATTAAAAGACCTGCAAACATAACCTAACCATAGTCTTATCTCCCAATTATCATAGTTAAAAGAATATTAAAGTCAAATTTCTGAAAAGAGTAAAGATCACTTCCAGATTTTTCTCTCTCATTGTCCATATTCAGAGGCCTTCTAGTAAAATTTGTACTATCAAGGTTGATAAAACCATCATAGATTCCACTCAAGACCTCTTACAGGCTTTTGAATGTACATTTCAGAATCTATAACAAAATTCATCTATTTTAGTTTTAGCCAAGGAAATTGGTACTGATCTTAATTCACTTAGTTTCCCCAAGATATTCTGCTTTATTAGAAACAAATTAAAGATGTCAGTTATGGGTAAAAAAGTACAACAAGTAACTAAATTAATAAAGATCAACAAATCACCAGACTCCTGATAGTTACAGAACAGAATTTTATAAATTGTTATTAAATTAGTAGAATCTTAGGGAATACATTTAATTTAATTCTGAAAAATGTCTGTCAGACATATATTTAAACCAGTCAAAGACAATTTTAATTTCTAAATTAAATTCAGATCATTTGGACCCAGCCAACAATAGGCTTGTTTCTTCAATTAATCTAGATATACATGTGTATGCTGTTATCCAAGCAATAAATTAAAACAGAAAATACCTTGTATAATATATCCTTTTCAGTCAGGTTTTACAAAATGTAGCTAAATGATCATCCTATGACCATGAACTCACCTTAACTATCACTTATTTTCTGAGTGTTATACAGGAAAGGGTTTCCAGAAACTATAATGCATGGCTGTCAGAAGCTTTATACAAATCATCATATATAATTGTATGCGGCTATAAACCAATTTATATTAAAATTGTCTGGTTCATTGTTTAACTTTATCTGTTTAATGTACATATTGCACCTTTATTGCAATACCTTCTTTGCAAATAATGTATATGTTTTTCTAAAATTCCTGGTAACATTACTCTATTCAGGGACTTTGCAGATGTTGCAACACTTATTTTGTTCTCCAATACAGAGTCTTTCCAGAACTCTAGCAGCCATTTAGTTATTTTCTAATTTGTTTATTTATTGAACTTGCCATTTCTTATTTGCAATGGTGATGGACAGGTTGACAGACAAGATCAGACAGGAGTCCCCATGGACTATGATGTTTGCAGATGACATTGTGATGTGTAGTGAGAGTGGGGAACAGGTGGAGGAGACCCTGCAGAGGTGAGATATGCTCTAGAGAGAAGAGGAATGAAGGTCAGCAGGACTAAGACAGAATATATGTGTGTGAATGAGAGGTAGGATAGAGGAATGGTGAGGATGCAGGGAGTAGAGGTGGCGAAGATGGATGAGTTTAAATACTTGGGGATCAACAGTTCAGAGCAATGGTGAGTGTGGAAGAGAGGTGAAGAAGAGAGTACAGGCAGAATGGAGTGGGTGGAGAAGAGTGTCAGGAGTGATTTGTGACAGATGAGTACCAGTAAGAGTGAAAGGGAAGGTCTACAAGAGGGTAGTGAGACCAGCTATGTTATATGGGTTGGAGACAGTGGCATTGACAAAAAAGGCAGAGCTTGACGTGGCAGAGTTGAAGATGTTAAGATTTGCACTGGGTGTGACAAGGATGGACAGGATTAGGAATAAGTATATTAAAGGGTCAGCCCAGGTTGTAAGGTTTGGAGACAAAGCCAGAGAGGCAAGATTACATTGGTTTGGACATGTGCTGAGGAGGGATGCAGAGTATATTGGGAAAATATGCTAAGGATGAAGCTGCCAGGTAACAGGAAAAGAGGAAGGCCTAAGATAAGGTTTATGGATGTGGTGAGAGAGGACATGCAGGTGGTTGGTGTGACAGAGCAAGGTGCAGAGGACAGGAAGAAATGGAAACAGTTGATCCGCTTTGGTGACCCCTAACGGGAACAGCCGAAAGAAGATTGAACTTCATTCAGATGTACTGTATCCCCACTTTACCATGATTACAGAATTCTGGATATTCTTGCTTATGCAGTCATTAATGGTTTCAAATTTAAGTGAACTATTTAGCCATAAAGTTTGCACAAAATAACTCAGAGTACCATATAACCAATCTATATGTATCTATATCTATGTCTATATCTATAGCTATGTAAATATCATTGATACACATATGCATATATCTTTAGTTTATATACCTATAGTTATATATACACATATTTGAACACACACACACACACACACACACACACACACACACACACACACACACACACACACACACACACACACACACACACACACACAGGAACATGATTACTAAGAACTCACTTGATGGTCTCAAATTCCCATGCAAAATTTCAAGGAAATAAAATCAGTGTGCTTCTTTAGCTTTTCTTTTTCATTAATTCTACCTGCAAACTGTTCCTGAATCATGTTTTAAGAAAATCCATTTGGATGTTATCAAGTTTTTTGGGCTCCCAAATTTGTTTGCCCAACATACAGCAAATGTTCTGCTTCCAAATTTTCAAGAAATTTTTAAGTTACCTGATTTGCATGTTTATTACCAGGTAGTTAAAACAACAGAACGTTTCCAGTATCAAAAATATTTATCTATTTATTTATTGACATTTGTTAACTGGGTTTGTCCAACTGGGCTTGAGGCCCATTTTCAGTGGAGACCCGAGGAGAAAAGCTCCTGTAGTACATTTTAAACAAGTACAATTTTAAACAATATTGATATAATAGCAGTTATAGCAAAAAGATTCACATATGTTGGGTTACATGCATAAAGTTAAAGTTGCATTAAAAAGAAGCTAAGTAACAATTTTACATTGATATAGTTCAATAGGTCAACAATATTTTTTTTTTGTTTGTATAAAATTATGCAAATGCATAGTAGACACATGGGAGAGAGAGGTGTAATGAGGTACTAAGTATGGTCCTTTTGAGGGTACATAAAGGGAAGGAAGACTAGGGAGGGTCATGGCAAGGGCAGGTTCTGGAATTGAGAAAATAAGCTTTTAGTTCATTTTTAAAGTGTGAGGTGCGGGAGATTGAACGCAAGTCAAGGAGAAGTTTGTTCCAAGCATGGGCAAGGGAGTGTTTGGAGAGTAGTTTGCCTACTGACCTTTTTGGGTGGTAAATATTAAGTAATTGTTGGTTAGAAGTACGGAGGGTCCGGGATGGGATGTAGATGGAGACTAAGGAAGATAGAGATGGACAGAAGGAGGGTTTATAAAGAATAGAGAGTAGCATATGAAATTGATAAGATAGCAGAAATTGGGGAAGTTCAAACCATTGAAGAGAGTTTAAAGAAATGCAGTGGTGTGAGTTGTATGGGGAGTTAGTAATGAATCTGGCTATTTTATGGTAAGTCTGATGGAGTTTGTTTAGAGTGGAGGCCTGGATATTGGTAAGAACTGGGGCGGCATATAAGAGGGAGGGGAGGAGGAGTGCCTGGCCTAGGGTAAGTCTAGATTCAAGGGGTTAGGAATTTTTTGTTCCGATATAGCAGACCTAGTTTCTGGTTTGTTTTTTTTATACATTGGAGTATGTGTAGGTTGAACTTTAGTTCATCATTGATAATGACCCCTAGGGGTTTTGTGTGGATGTCAGGTTGGATAGTTGTATTGTTAAAAGATGTAATAAAAAAGGAGGTTTTGTGATGAGAAAGAGAACAGGGAAGGAAAAGTAGGAGTTTGGTCTTTTTGGGATTTAGGATCAATAGGTTGTGAGAGAGCCATTGTTCAGTGGATAGTAGGGCCTGTTGGGTCAGGGAGTGTAGTTCAGGAATGTTATTTGACATGGATATGTGTGGAGTCAGCATACTGAATAAGGGAGGATTCTTTGCATGAGGCGTAAAGATCATTGGTGAAGATGTTAAACAAAAGGTGTCCCAAGATGGAGCCTTGGGGAACACCAGTGGAGATGGGAAGGAAAGGTGAGGAGGATAAGAGCCATTTGAAAGATTGTTCTCTGCCAGATAGGTAACTATTAAACCAGGCAAGTGCAGAGGGGGATAGGTGGAGATTTGCAAGCTTGGATAGTAGTAGAGGATGACAGACAGTAGTGAAGGCTTTGGAGAGATCTAGGAAGAGACAGGAAATGAGTTTATTGTTGTCTAGGGCCTCTGCAATGATATGAGTGAAGGAGAGGAGGGCAGTGTATGCACTTAGGGATAAGGAATGGGTTCTAATTTGGTAAAAAAGTATGGGTTAAAGTGTTTTAATTGTGGATAGTAATTGCTAGTCTCATCTTTTCTTGAGTAATTTTTTCTAGTCTTAAAGTCCATCAGTTTACTGACCTGATTTCTCCTTTTTAAAGTTTAAGTAACATTTTAAGTCTAAATGATATTCTACCTGCCTTCCACATTATAGCAAATAATCCTAACATATTATGAGGCAATCAGATAGTATCACAGTAGAATACTAGGCTATTGAGTCAAGCTGCTTCCCAATAACATTTGATAGGTATTGGTTAAAAAGGTTTTGTGGGGGTATATACAGTATACTTGGCATGGGTGGCCGAACATTACAAGCTTCCTCTCTTTAATACTGACATAGGAGGTGCTAGTCCAGGGGTATATGTATGGCTCCCAATCCACTAATCCAAGATTTGCAGAGAATGAGCTCTGCTTCTCACGGATGGGAAGTCTGACCCAGAGAAAGCAGAGTTACTGAAATACATACCTGTCCCTCCAACATATCCTATTTATGTTGCAGGCAAGGTTAGGTCCCTGGATTGGGTGTTTCCAATGCTGTTTGTTTTATGGATGTATAACATATCCATTAGCGTTGGATTGGAGGATGCTTTGTAGACCAGGCATAGGTCACCTCTCAGCAGCCTGTAGGAGACCAGATATAAGGGATAGGCCTTGAAACCCTCTGCATGGGACTTGTTTTGCACACCATGTATTTTTTTTAAGTTTTTATTTGATTTTAAGAAATCAACAGCATTTCAAACAATTTATAACAAGACAAAACAATAACTATTCACACAGGTCCATAACAAAATATTATATACACTAAACCATTAGTACTTTTCCAATAAATCATTACGTTTTTGCCAGGATATGTACTGATAGCTTACATTTGTAGTTCTCATTTTTGTAGTTAACAATTCCTTTTATAGACTGACTAAGCTAGACTGAGAAGTTCACTAAAGAGAGTGTAGTTCTGCATTTCCAGTTTTTAATTATAATTTTCCTAGCTAAAACTAGGACAGACCAAAGAAGAAAATTATCTTTAAAATCTGCAGGAAAATCAACATCTTCACTAAACTGGAAATTCTGTACATGGAAGTTTTTACAAAGGGTTTTTCTAACACCTCACAAAATTGCAATTATATATAAATCAGAAAAATAAAATGCTGGAGATGTAATGAAGCTCTTGACACAGATCAGATTCACATGATAATAGAATGTAAAATAGTGTCCTCTTTTTGGACTGATTTTAGAAACTTCTCCCAAGCAGTGTGGTCAGACAGCTGTATTATTACCGATTCTCTAATCTTGTTTAATGCCCCAATCCCAGAACCTATTCCAGTATCACACCATGTATTCTTTTTGTGAGGAATTTCTATGGCCACTCCAGTTGTTACATATGCCCAGCAAGTACATACCAAAGGGGGTACTGTATTCAATGATGGGTCTTCCGAGAGCAGAGTACACTAGAACAATGACATGTTTGGTTCTAGATGCCATACCCCTGTTTATAAGTTCTGCAACAAAGAATGATTTCCTCACTACAGTGGACACATGATGGTCAAATGCCAAATTCCTGTTGACATATGTTCTCATATCCCTGAGTCCAGAGTCTACTTTTAGGGGTGTATTGCCATTACAGTAGCTTGCTGCAGTGGCGCTCTTTTTGAAAGATAGTATGAAACACTTTTTGACTCTGAGTTTTAGACTATGACCCTGGCACCAGCTATTTGTCTGTTTCAAGCATTCTTGGAGGATATTTGTGTCTTGGGAGATTCAGTGACTGCATCCACTTTGCAATCATCTGTAAACTTGGTCAGACAGAGGTCATTGATGTTTGTACTGACCTCAGTGAAGTAAATGCTAAACAGGGATGGCTCCAGCAGCAAACCCTGAGACATGCACCTAGTAAACAGCATTTTTGTGGAGGTATACTTCCCTTGTCTAAGTTCTTGGGTCCTATACATAAGTCAACTGTCTATCCAGTCAGTCTTGTATGAGTTTATACCTAGTTTAGTAAGATTTTGTACAATTCCTCAGTGGGGTATTGTGTCAAACACCTTGGCCAGGTCAAAGTAGGCATTATGCACCAGTTTGCCCTTGTCTATTACTCTGGTGGCCTTCTTTCTCAAAGAAGTCCACCAGGTTAAGTAGCAAGAACTGCCCTTGACAAACCTGAACTGTTTTGGGTCCAATGTTTGTATGTTACCTATGTCATCATGTTGGATACCCATGATTACTCTTTCCATAGCTTTGCATATTAGGCTAGTCAGGCTTATAGGCTGATAATTCCTTGGGCTCGTGGGTGGCTCACCTTTGAGCAGTGGGATAACTGTTACAGTCCTCCATTTATTTGACATGAAGTCTATTTGGAGGCTGTGGTTAAATAGTTATTCTAGTGGGCCCAATACTTCATGTTTCATGCTATTAAGGAGGTATCCTGGGATATTATTGGGAACCATCTATGCAGTGTTCTTGACTTTGGAGAGTGCCTTGAGTACCTGATCTCTAGTGATAGTTGGGGGGTATGAATGTAGGTATTTCCTAAAGGGCATCTGGTGGGGGGGTGCAAACTTGGAGCTACATTTTTCAAGCAGGAGGCTTTCTATATCTTTTGGGCCCCATATTGATGGCATTATTTACAATTAAATGGGCACATTGTTGTGTATTGCCTTTGTAGTTATGGACATAGATGAAGAAATCTTTGTAATTGTCCTTGGACTGGGAGGCTAATTTTGCCTCATATTTGACTTTGGTAGACTAATTAGCCCCCTGAATTGCTTGGTTAGGTTTATGAGTTTTTTTTTTTTTTTTTAACTATGCTGGGTATTGCACCTCCGAATGTTTGCCATGAATTTCTTCCTTTTGTTATCTATTAGAGCTTTACAATTAAAAAAAAACTTGTCTGTCTATACCTTTATTTATAAACATTTTATTGCAGTTAAATCATTTTTGAAAAACTTGCAAAGCTATTCAGACATTTTTCAGTATTATTATTTGATTAATCTCTAAATGACATTTATAATATTTCCCCATGACAGAATAAAAACTGTTCTGTTCCAAATTATAAAACAAGCTTTAATTTCCAAGATTTCCATAACATCTTTTTTTCAAAGTGATGTGCTTTGTTCTTAAAGATTAGATACAGCATTTTACTGTTCCATTCATGTATTTGTGGAAGTTATGTTAATTCATTAGAAGGTGAGCATTCATGGAAAATATGGATTTACTTGCTGCGGCATAGTCCCTTTACTGTACTACATTCAATTAACAATCTATTAAAATGCTTATATGACTTCTAGATTTCTTACATTTGTTTTCTTCCTGCAACATGTGCATGTAATGTCTGTGATTCTAGAGAAGCAGATGTATTACACATATTGTTGATCTGCACACCTGTACACAAACTATGGACATTTACAAATAAGATAAAGTATCTTCAATTAATTCAACATAATATTACTCAGTAATGAGCTACATTAGGTAAATTAAAGATTGTTAATTAAGAATAAATTTCATAATGTTAATAATATTATTTGTCATGGTAACATATTCAATTACTACCTACTGGTTAGCCTTCAAAAATATGTGTCAAATAATTTCCTAAAGAATGGCTAAGTATTTACTGGCCAACAAATTAACAAATAAATTTAAGAAACCCTTTTTCTGGAAGATAATAGTTAGAAGATAGTGCTTCACATTGTACCTAATTAAGAGTGTTGACCTCTTTTCATTTTCTCACTTGGGGGTACTAGATTACAAATGTGTTGCAGTCATTAGATTTATTTATCTTGACTGTTTTTGTTGTCTATTCTGTATGGCCAGTTTTAAAAAAAAAAGTTATATTATATACCATTTAAACATGTTTCTTGATGTTATGCAATTTGTACATTTTAAGTTATAGTTGCACATATGCTCCATGCTTCTACTTTTCTATTCACTTATAGTATATAGCCATTATGTTGTGTTTGTGCATTTTTTAATGAAAAACAATATAAATATATCTTTTTTATATTATTTTTGCCTCATTGTCCACTGGCCAGTAAGCCTCCAGCAATGTGCCTTAACTCATTAACACCTATGTGGTGCAGAATGTTGCACCTCTTACAGCCTACACATATTCTTGCATTTCAGATCATTTTCTGAAAAAATCAGTTTAAAAAAATCATAAAGATAACCAAAGCTTTTCAGCTGCAGGACATCCTAAATTAACAATCGTAGTGTCATTTCATTGATAAATCCTTACCCTTTCTTATTCTGCCTATTATAAGCTGGCAAGTCACTTAGTTAAAAAGTCAGACTCAAGAAAGGTCTGGATGCCATAAGGAGCTATGAGTAGTAACTGGAAGGGTACTACCTCTGTTCCCTATATAGAGATAAGAGACAATTGAGAAGGATATCAAATAGGTAGATGAGGTAGTGTTTCATACCCTTGTTGTCATCTTAAAAGTAATGACATTTTGTATTAGGGCAATATTCTACTTCTTTCTGCTGACACAGGCACCTACATCACCACTGAGTGTACATCTCCCTCCCCTTGTTGCGCGTGCTTTCTCCTACAAGCTTTGAGAACCAGCATCACTGTCATGGGATCTCCAAGGTTACATATGTCAGTCCTGTATATTTCAGTGCTTTGCAAACCTCTACTTACATGATGGTGACTTGTTAACTAGAACTACTAATCCCTCCCTCAGGAATTGTAAGGTTGAGTCAGCCACATATTCCCATCCCCCTGCCTGTATCTTCCAGCACTTGAGCCTATGGTCAATTTTGGGTCATCTGGGTCATAGTAGAGGCTTCATCTACCTATGCCTCAGAGCATACTGAATAAACATATTACTGAGAAAAAAATGATTTCATAAATCTGGCATTTTCCCTCTTGAAATTCCACTTGGGTGTATCAGTATGTATTAGTGAATGTATGTGGAATGACATTTGAAACATATATTCCTTTAACTGTAAAACTGCAATTGTAATGTTGAAATCTGAAGTTTTGAGATGTACAGTTTGATTCTCAGGATATGCTTTGATCCTGTTTGTTATTCATATAATGAAAAATAAAGTATACTCTTTCTTAGCAGAAACAGTAATCCTGAGTGGTCATTTGGTAACACTATTATACTGATGTTTTGATAATAACCACATTTGTAATTTTCTTGCTGTCATTCAGTTGAAATGTGTGTACTTTGCCAAATGATTACTTTTAGTGCTTACATAACAGCTGCTATTTAAATCTGGATAAACAGCACCCTCTTCTTGGGTGGTAGCCAAATGTATTAAAATTAACAATGCAAAAGTGGTATCCCACACAGAGGCGCCGGAAGCTGTTGAAGACTGGTGGTGGTGGGGGGGGGGGGTGACAGGGGCACTTAGTGATCTAAAAAGGGCAATTTTTTTTAACTATTTGCTACCATAACATAGATTCACTTGGAGGACATTTTAAGCTTAGCCAACTTCCATTTCGGTGCTCGAATTAACACTTCCTGATTGGTCTTACCTATCCCATGGCTCATAATTGTACATTAGCCCTAGTGAGAATAAATGTGATCACACTGTAGATAATTTGAGGGGACCCATGTAAGGGATGCGGCATTTAGGAACTGCCTCTATCCATTAGTGGCATGAGGGGTAATCCTGGAGTATATTTTATATTACCCATCCTTAGATTCAAGTTGCATTTGAACATAGACAGGGATGAGGTTTGTTTTACTTGAATGGATTGTCTGCTCTGGATATATATACATCTCTCCACAACAACATTCAGTTTAGATACCTGGACTGAGTATTTCTGATACCATTTGACTTGCTGATGTTCAGTAGGTCCATCTGTATTAGGTCGGAGGATGCCTTGTATGCCAGACACATCACCTCTAAGCACTCTGTAGGATACTGAGTATAGTAATAAATCTTTGAGGTGGTCCATGCAAGACCTACTGTTTAGGACTTGCATCCTTTTAGTAAGGTATCTCTGTGGGTATTCCTATTGTTGCTTGGGTCTGGACAGATACATGCCAAAGTGGGCATTATACTAATGAGGGCTTTGTAAAGGGGAACAATAAAATCTCTAGATCTAGTCACAATCAATTTGTTTATAAGCTGTGCAATATAAAAAGACTTCCTTATCACTCTGGGCACATGTTGGTCAAAAGTTAGGTCACTGTACACACAAGTCCCCAAATGCCAAACAACTGGGTCAGTTCTCAGGGGCCATTGTCAATTTGGCAGTTCCCTGGAGTAGATGACTTCTCAAAGGATACGATAATGTATTTCATGGAGTTTAGTTTCAATTCATGAATCTGGCACCAGTTATTGTTTGGGATAAACCTTCCTGCATGATGGTTAATTCATTTTGGGATTCAGTAACTGCTGCTAGCTTGCAGTCATCTCAAACTTAGTCAGCCAAAGCCCTTTGATATTTCCTTTTACTTTTGAGATATATATATAGCAAACAGAGAAAGACTCAGCACCGAACCCTGGGGGACACCATTGGTGAATGGTCTCTTCCCCTATTTTGAACTCCTGCATCCTGTGAGCAAGCATACATGTATACGTTCTTTGATTCACCTTTTTGATAGTATTAACCTGATTGTATTAAATTATATTCCTTATATAATACAGCACCACTTGTTAGAATGTGTTTTACATTTGTAGTTTGGAACAGTCTTCTAGTGAGCAATGAAACAAAATGTATGAACCAATAAGGACAAAACTACCAATTTCCGAAAATTTCAACCATAAAAGGCCACTCAAACTTCTGTCATTACAATCCACCAATATCAATAAATATTCAAAATCTCTGCAGAAGTAAGTCATCCAAATAAGTCCACATTAAAGGGCTCTGTAACTAATGAAGAGGTTGCTGCTAGCAAACAACTTTATATTTTATTGTTTCATCTACAAATAAAGTGCCTGTTGCCCTTGAAGAATAAATTGCCTATGCTACAATAAAAAATGATAAACTAGTAATTTTGCAATGGGGAATGGATACCAAACTGATAGGTTCATAGTTACTAAGTAACTCCTCCAAAAAAGGACATTCATAGGACTGCAGCATCCACTCCCATTAAAATACAACACAGCACAGTATCAGCGATCCAGCTGCATACTGTGGGAGTAGTACCCACAGCCCTCTGCATCTAAAGCAAGTATACTACCTGTTGTGCTACTAACAATGTAAACAACTTAGCATAGGTAGCATTGAACTTCTCTTCCCCGAAGCTCTCAGCTTGTAAAATCCACTTGACGATCAACTAAATCTCTCAAGTGCACAACACAAGAAATCTGGAAAAAGCCAAAATTTATTTGTGGGGGCAAAGGCCCAAAACCAGGAGCACATTTTAAATATTGTTTGTATAATCTTAGAAAGTTGCTGAAATAAAGTGTTTTGTGTTACCATGTGTTTCCTGAAAGATAGGGAGACTGAAACTTAAAGAGCTATCATTATTTAGTGAATTCAGTTCTCACTGATTTGCCAGAAAAACACAAATTTAAAAGACCAAAAGTATGAGCCAAATATTCTGTGAAAATCTGGACAGTGGAGAGTTATGGACTCAATTCCCTTAATCACAAGTGGTGGTATGAGTAGAGAATTCAGGCTCTTGTTTGAGCCTGAGTAACACTAACCACCAGGTATACCTAACTGGGGCATTTTGCACACACACACACACACACACACACACACACACACACACACACACACACACACACACACACACGCACGCGTGGGAGCAGCATAACTCCTGCAAATAAAATAACAAAACTCTCCTTACCGGCTTGACTTTAGCAGCACTAATAGAACAGCAGCAGCATAACTCCTGTAACACAGAGCAATAAGAGAACAAGAACATCTAGTTTAGTTAGTTTAACTTCCCCATGTGAATCCATGTTAGCGTGAAAACTCCACTTCATTAATTTTTCTGACAGGTCTTGCAGATGTAAAAGTGGGGGGCTCCCCCTCCCCCTGGCTCTATGGTTCCAGCACTCAAGACCCCACCAGTGATGGACAAATCTCTTTATTCTTTACAGTATTTCAGCAGCCATTAACAACTTAGTGATTCTTTGGATGCTCGCTGTAATATCATTAACAGAATGTACCTGGAACTGCATCTCAGATATCTGAAGTGCTCAGTAACTATATGGAGGTCACTATTTTTATTTATGCATCACTACTTCAACAAATAATGTAATGGGGTTCAACATTTGTTTTCCCACTATGCTGCTGCATCTGAAACTTGAGAAAATGCAAAAGACAAACTACTGAAGTTAACAGTAAAACTTATCGACATCAGTCCACTTTTCTCATTCTGTTTATGGGGTCAGGTTGTCACATCAACAGAAAGGAATCACATACAGCCAACGTCACACCACTGAGTGGCTGACCTGATGTGGTGGTATGCCGATTGAATATTGTACCATAATGTCTGTTTAGTTGTGCAGAGAGTACAAAAGGAAAACCCTATGCTTTGCTTATAGAGCCTTTAAAGGCCCTTTTCATCTAAGACTTTAGCATTAAAATAGGCTTTATATAATTGGAGTGCTCACTCTCACAAATTACGCTTCTCAGCTAATCTTAGACATGCAGTAGCTAGAGACAGGTACCTTACTTTAAGCATACCAAGATTATGGAATACGGTTTGTTTCAAAATGTTATCTAGTAATTCATTAGTACACATTAAGAATAAATTAGATAAATACCAAGGCTATCTTAGGTTTCTCCCAGCTGATGAACAGCTGGGCTATTTTTATGGCTCTAGCCTGTAAGTCTGTAATAACTCTGAACTATTCTTGTCCATGATTAGGCAACCTTTAAAATTAGAAATGATGTAACAAGTGGTCATAGTTCCACTCTGTTGGACCAGCATAGAAAACTGTTACTAGCTCAGATTTTGTACAACTTATCTGAAGTCATTAAATTCAAAAACATATATTCTGTCTAGTAATTCACTGAATATGATTTCTGACTGTCCTTGTTTGCATCCACAATTAATTTAAGGCTATAGCTTAAAATGAATTGTGACCCCAACATGAATGATGCAGTTGAAATGACCTTGATTCAATTTCAAAATTGCCACATCTTGCATTTGAGAAAAAACACCAGGTTTATACTCTATTGATGGATAAAAAATAAAAGTTGGCAAAATAGTAAAAGACATTGGAGGACTTGTAGGTGATGACCTTCAATTTGATAACAATCGGAGAGCATCCAAAAAGCATATGAAACTGCCCACCTAAACCTCCATGGGGCTGACAGCAATGCTAGAGAGAAAATTCTTCCCCTTTATGCAGCTCATATTAGACCAATTATAGAATACTCTATTCTATTCTGCAACCTACTAACACACCTTCTGGTGCAG
>NC_056735.1:1859687086-1859769586 GCF_019279795.1 Protopterus annectens | reverse complement strand
TGAGTACTCAAGGCAGAGGTGGGTGCAGTACACTATGACACTAGCTGAGCCAGCGTATGTTTCATAACTATAGGCCAGAATAAGAATGACATATGACAGTAAAAATGATACATGCAATACTACAGCCAGACTGTGCTACATTATGCATGGACTGACCACAATGTACGTCAAACACAGGCTATCCAGGAAACAGACTCCTGAGGGTAGGGCACAGCTGTCATTATATGCACAGGTAGGGTGGGGCATAGTGACAAGGGTTGGCTGTGTGTGTGTGCATGTGTGTGGGGGGGCTGATAATGTGTGGAGCTGTAGGAGCCATTAACATGTGAATGCAGGGAGCTGGTTAGCCTGGTTAGGGATGGTGTGGTGTCTCCAGTGTGCTGCGGCCGGGCAGATGCAGGCCTGACACAGATTATCCTTTTTCGCTGTAATACCACTCACATAAAGGAAAGGCATCTCTTGTAGCATTACCTTTACAACCTAATGGAAAACTACAAGACTTTGCTGATGTATCATTTTATCTATTGTGTACAATAATCTCAGTGAAACCTGCACAACACATAAGCAGCCTATTAGGGTTACATTATACGCTGTTTGTGAGCTCCTTTTAATTTGGTTTGATTTTTTATACAATTCTTCTTTCTGTGAAGATGATATTTTTTTTGTTCTTGATTTATTAGACTTATATAACTTGTTTTATACTCATAAGTTTAACCCTGCACTTTGGAGCTGCAAAATCATTAACCTCATAGATGTTAAGCTCAGTCTGTGTGCCAAAGAAGCAGGAAATGATGAATACTGTAGGTTATATATATTTGCCCCAAACTGCACTGCATGCAACAAACATCAATGAATCAATGGCCCCCAGAGCTGAGTTAGATATGTCTTATATTTACTCTGCTTGCTGTACAACTGGCTTACCCAACAAATACCTACAAACATATGCATCTGTACACAAGTTATAGCCACATATGCCACATTTCTTCCCCTTTACTTTTTAACTTATAGAAGAGAATAATTTGTACATGAGTAATAGAATATTATACAATGACCCCCCATTAATATTTCAAAACATGCACGCTGATTGGCCAGCGTGCCCGTTGTAAATCCCACAATATACCAATGGAAAAAGGTCCAGTCGCCCGGAATTTTTTTCCGTTGGTATAAAGTCCTCACAATATTTTTTTTAAACAAATAAAAAAAAAAAAGAAAAAAACGGAGCAATGGAGACTGTCATTTCTCCCATATGCATGCTCAGTACGTCAAAACAAGTGTACCACAACCAGCGGAAGAGTAGTAATGCACCGCTATACAAAGACATTATTTAAGAAGAGTAAGTATTTTTTTTCTTAAATAATGTCATTGTATAATAGCAATAACTGACTCTGTGGTTGTGGTACATTGAAATTTACCCATGGTTGGCTTTATTTAATCACTCGGGCTTCATCCTCGTAATTAAACCACACCAACCATGGGTAAATCTTCAATATACCATACCACGTCGTTGGTTATTGCTTTAGTACTTAATATTATACAATTTAAACTATTTTTCATATCAACATCTTCTGTGACTGAGGTTGGTATTATTTTCTTGGCACCAATGTCCTTGAATTCTGGGTACTATCATATTTAAACATAGATATTACTTTGTTTTTTCAAAATAATAATTTTATAGTACAAATATATGCTTAGCAGCACTAAATTTAATGTTAATACTAATTTCTGATGCTAAATTAATAGCATTTGTAATATTTTAAGGGGAGACATGGTCACTCCTCACATCAGACTACTTTAAGTGGCCATCCACTACAATCAGAAACTCTGAGTCCATGAAAGGACTCACATTCAATATAAATACATTACCATGGGATAGATGGTCACTTCCATGGATGCAGTGCACAGGTCACATTGTATTTTGGTCCATTGGACATCCAGTTGAGGTTTTGGAAGAATCTTCACTTTCCTTGCCAGTGCAGGCCAGCTACATAAAACTATGGACCAGGTCTTTCATCATTACCATTCTCATATGATCCCTATGTCTAATAGCCAGCTTTTGTGAATGTAGCATGGCTGAAATCATTGCTCTGAACCAACACTGGAAAGTTCCTAAGCATACAGGCAGCTGAACGTTCCTTATGGCAATGCTGATTTATACAGTCATACACTGCAGGACATCCTTTTAGAACTATTCTACACTTACCTTTGTGAAAGTGCTTGATTATTTCAGAATTCACTCTGTACAGCAGCATTCATCACTGGCAGCTATGTAGAAGTTGGCATGTAACATGCAGCTACTCATTGCATGGTTATTGGTTCTCTACACTTGTCGTACAGTGGTCATGAAAGCCCAGAGCTGTAGCTACTCAGAACTGGTACACTGGGTGTTCTGTAGAATGGTACCCCCTCAACCAAAAGCTGAGGAAAAACAATCACCTAAAGTTGAGGACCAAAAAATACCAAAAATTCCCCTGTAGCTCTGAAGTTTTCTGTCATAAATGCCCAGAGCTGTAGCTACTCTGAACTGTTACACTGGGTATTCAGCGGAATGGTACCCCCTCAACCAAAAGCTGAGGAAAAACAATCACCTAAACTTGAGGACCCCCTGAAGCTCTGAAGCTGAGGACTGAAAAAAAAAGACTTTAGCTAGCGCCTTGCTAAAGTCACCACTTGCAAAGTTAGCTACTCACATGCACATATTCATTTATTTAAACAGATGTAATTTTGCCTAACTGGGGCTGTTTCAGTCAGTGCTGGTACTACACTTCTGCCCAATTGTAATTGCCAATCACAACTCTTAATAGCTTGCACTTGGGGCAGCTTCTCCCTTTGCCATATCCTTGCTATGGTTTTGTGAAAGTCCATCAGCACTCCCATGTTACCTTTTCCCCCTATATTCTGTATTGTGGCGATACCTCCCTAAAACAGGCACCAATGTTGCAAGTACTTTGAAGTCACCATGGATTTATCCTTCCTTGGATGAAGATATCTACCACTGGCTAGTGATATTTAACTAACTTAAATCTCTGATTGTGTATGTGTTAGTTGAATGTCTTCACTCCCCAGACTAGACTGAGGGCTTCTTTGTTTACCTGGGCATAGCTCCATTCAGTTATGGTCAGTCATCTTGTAGAAAATTCATTGGGCCTGACTTCACCTTCCCAATGTTTATGCAATAAAACAGAACTAGTTCCCTAAGGTTGCCAATTTAAAAGGCAAACACTGATCAAAGTAAGCTAACTCTTCATCTTATGTAATTATTTTCTTTGTTTCCTTGAAAGTGGATTCACAGCTTGGATTCACAGTTCCCTGTCCAGTTGTATTCAGACAGATTATGTAGGAATAGATTAAGTGGATATAATAACTACTACAACATTGGTAGAAACATTTGCCAACAAAGTACCGGTCCCAGGTATGCCCTTAATTGTGACACATTGTGGGGCCTAATTGCTCTTATTTTGGCTGCCATCCTGTGGCTGATATACTCCTTTCTTATCAATCAAACGTCCACAATATGAAATATGAGCTTTGGAAAATGTAGACTTGTTTATGCTTGCCCAAAGCACATATTTTAGGTTGTCTAGGACTGTTGACAGTTTGTCTAAATTCTCTTCATGGTTCTTTCCTGTCACCAGGCTTTAACACTTGATAATGCTGCATATTAGAAATTCCTTGCAGAACTTGACCCCACTGCCTGTTGCCAAAAGGCAACTGCTGACACCATTCTAAAATTTGTCAGTTATGCAGGAACAAGCCTTATGCACATTAATCATCAGAAATTGTTTAGAATCATCTTTGGTTTCATTTATAAGCGGTTAGCATCACTTCTTCAAGCTGTTTTATACTCTCTTTTGGTTCCCAGCGGGTAACTACAACATAGGGTCCGAACATTTTACTGTATGTTTATGGGTTTTTCCAAGGCTTTTGCTTTCCATTCATACCCTAAAGCCATGCTGATAGGAAGACTGATGACTTTATACATTGCCAATAGCTGTGTGTGCTGTCTACCTGTTACTGAGTGTGGGTGTTTGAGTAATGTGCGTGTGTGTGTGTATATATATATATATATATATATATATATATATATATATATATATATATATATATATATATATATATATATATATATATATATATATATATATATATATATATATATATATATATATGGGTCTACTGCTTTTCATTGAATACCATGTATTTGAAAAAGAGCAGTAGACCGCTCAGTTACACGAAAGTGCACTTTCGCGAACTCAGCTTCTACAAATGGATCGCACCACAGTGCAGGACAGCAGGAAAACATGCTATGTCCTCCACTGTGGTGCTGTAGTTACGGACCTTAGGGTTAGGGCGCGGGTCATGGTAAGAGGATATAGCTAGTAGGGCTATCCCGTTACCATGACCTGCTCCCTAACCCTAAGGTCCGTGACTACCGCACCACAGTGGAGGATAGCCTGTCCTCCACTGTGGTGCGGTAGTCAAGGACCTTAGGGTTAGGGAGCGGGTCATGGTAAGGGGATAGCCCTACTAGCTATCCCCTTACCATGACCCGCACCCTAACCCTAAGGTCCATAACTACTGCACTAAAGTCAGTAGTAGCCCGTTCGCTGAAGCGGGTTTCACGAAAGTGCACTTTCGATTAAGTGCACCTTCGCATAACCCATGGTCCACTGTATGAGTTCGAAGAAGTGTATTTTCGAACTTATACAGTAGACCCATATATATATATATATATATATATATATATATATATATATATATATATATATATATATGTGTGTGTGTGTGTGTGTGTGTGTGTGTTTATGTGTGCGTGTGTGCATGTATATATTCTGCTACAGACTGGCATCCCTTCCTTGTGTATGTTGTAAGTCTTAAAACTGCACATTGGCTACATAAGACCTAGCTAATGGGATTCTGAAGAGGATAAAGCAGATAAAATAAATGAAGGGTTGACTGGAAAGTCAATTTTTGTAAATTGATTCCTGTCGAGTTGTAAAAATATATTTGTGCTCTTGACAAGGGATACTGTATTGTCCTTAGTGCTGGACTGTTGCGAGCTTTAGAATATCCACAGATTTGAACATTCCCTTTTTTACACTTCTTAAGCACTGGTACTATGCTGTAGGGCACTCATTCCATTTTACTATAGATAACACTCCTCTACTTTTTAATTTTTGTAATTTAATCTCTGCCTTGTGGCTGAAAGGCACTGCACTGGTCTTATGAAATGCTGGGCTAGTGTTTGGTTCTAATTACTCTTTGCTTTCATGAATTTCAGCTTTCCCATTTATTTATCAAAAGCAGATTTGGCATCTCTTAATAATCATTATGACTTCTCATTTGTGGACAAATTTACTTGCATTCTTAGCTGCCACATATACCTTCTTGATAGGACATCAGTTTTCCTTATCAACTTTCTACCAAATAATGCTGTCCCTTCAAAGTTGCATATGTGTATATTTAACTTTTGCATTTTGTCTTCATGGATTGTATTATCCTTGGGAACTGTTGAAATGAGGGAGGAGACCTTCTTTTCAGTTTAACAGCTTCTTTATTAACTGCCACATGGAATGTTACAACGCTGTGTTAACTGCAGTGAGTAGAACACGCCCACCTGCAGTTGCTATGGCCAACCATCACATACATAGCATAACCAGATCATTAAACCAACTGATCTACATCCTCTCCTTTTAGTTACTCCTTTGTATGAAAACTAACTCATGCTGTGTATAGCAAAGTTGAACAATAATGACTCAAACTTAAATAATGAATGATGAGCTAGTAAAATAGATGGTATGGAACAAAACGTTCAGCTTTCACCACTGGCTATCTAACATGGCAACTGAATACTAGATAAGTAAGAACCAAAATACAATGCATTAATACATCACATCCTTTTTTTTTTTTTTTTTTTTAAGAACAGTATTTGGGGTTAGGCTTACAAATGCGACCTGAGCGTGTCACATAGGGGGTATCACTGTGTGTCTTCTTGGTGGGAGAGCAAGCTACAGGAACTTGCTGCACACTGGAATGCTGAGTATGCGCAGGCATTGGTTGAAGTGCCTGCCGGGGCCGTGGAACGAGGGAAGGAGTGTCCGGTGTGGCAGGGTCAGCTGGATGGGAACAACCATCGGCAGGATCGATCTGTCGAGGTGGTGGCGGTTCACCAACAGGTAGGATGTGGCGACGATTTCTCCTGTAGATGCCACCATTAGATTCGATGATGTATGAGCGTGGCTCACTGCATACCTCCTTCACTGTGCCCAGGCAGTCGTGTCCCTTAATTGCCTGCAACCTGACCACTTGACCCTCTCTAAGTGGTGATAATGGGCGGCTTGTTTAGTCGTAATACTGCTTCTGAATGAGCCTTTTCTTTTTAAGTTGCACATTGACCTGTTCCACATCCTTTGGGGCCAGTTCCAGCAGATTGGTGCTGACAGGAAAAGTTGAGAGAGTCTGCCTGGACATTAGACGTTCTGCGGGTGATCCCAGCGTTTTGTCACGCGGAACATTTCTGATGTTCAGTAGGTTGAGGAAAACATCTGTCCCATCTCTATGAGACCTTTCCATCGGTAGCTTGGCACTGCGGACAGCCCTTTCAGCCAATCCGTTGGACTGGGGGTACTCTGGACTGCTGGTTATGTGGACAAAGTCCCACCGCTGGGCAAACACTTCAAAACGCTGACTGGTGTATTGTCTTGCATTGTCAGAAATCAGGGTGTGAGGTACTCCGTGGACGGAGAAGTGTCTTTTCAGTTTTGTGATCACAGCTGCTGAAGATGTGTCCCGGAGAAGGTCAATTTCAAACCACCCTGAATAGGCGTCGACCAGCACCATGTATTGTTTTCCATGCCATTCGAACATATCCGTGGCGACCGTAGACCAAGACAGGGAAGGAACCGGATGTAGTTGTAGAGGTTCCTTTTGTTGGTGTGGTCGGGTACTGTTACATACAGAGCAGGAGAGCAGCTCTCTTTTGATGTCTTTGTTCATTGCTGGCCAAAATACAGTGCCTCTTGCTCTGCACTTTGTGGCTTCTAAGCCTGGGTGACCTCTGGGCATAATATTAATATATTCTTATTGTAGGGAGTCGGGGATGACCGTCCTGTGACCTTTAACGACAACGCCGTTCTCCACTATCAACTCTTCTCTATATGGGAAGAATGGACGCACAGACGGCTGAACCTGGCAGTCTTTGTTGGGCCAGCCATTCTGAATCACTGTGCTTAGAGTTTGTAGGACCTGGTCCCTTGCCGTGTGGGCTTGTAGCTCCTCCAGCCTGGCTGTAGAGATGTAGCTGACAGACATCAACTCAAAGTTGTTATTTGCACTTTGAGTTTGGGAAACACTAATGCTTGGGGCTCGTGACAGAGTATCCGCAAGGTACATGTGCTTACCCCTCTTGTAAACAAGCATTAGGTCATAAGCTTGTAATTGCAGTAACATCCTCTGTAGGCGAGCTGAGGCAGTGTGGATTGGCTTCTTTAGGATTGTAACAAGGGGCTGATGGTCTGTTTCAACTACTGTGGGTTTTCCGTATATGTAGTCTCTAAACTTGGTACACGCAAACACAACTGACAACAATTCTTTCTCAATTTGTGCGTAGCATGTCTCGGTATCGGTGAGCATGCGAGATGCGCATGCTACTGTCTTACCACTTTGCAGACATGCAGCACCCAGTCCGTAACGTGAAGCATCACAGGTTAATGTCACTGTCTTCTTTACATCAAAATATGATAGGACTGGTGAGCTGGCTAGGCATGATTTGAGGTGTTTGAATGCTTGTTGATGTTGTGGGAGCCAACATCAGACGGTATCCTTGTGTATTAGGTGCCTGAACGATGCTGCAATGCTGCTGAGATTTGGGATAAATTTTCCCAGGTAATTTACCATACCAAGGAAACGCTGTACAGCCAGGGAATTTTGGGGAACTGGCATATTTGTGATAGCTTCCGTCTTTGTGGAGTCGGCCCTGAGACCTTCTTTTGTGAACATGTGTCCCACGTAACAAACTTGATCCAGACGGAACTTACATTTGTGGGGGTTTAGTCGGAGTCTGATCTCTCGTGCATGGTCGAGTACCTTCTTTAGGTTCGTGTCATGTTCTGCAGCATCACGACCTCCCACAATGATGTCGTCAACTATGATGGCACAAGGGTAGCCAGCGAATAGTTGCTCCATTGAGCGCTGGAAAACCTCACTTGCTGAATTGATGCCAAAAGGCATGCGTAGAAACCTGTAGCACCCAAAGGGTGTGCTAAATGTAGTTAGCATTGATGACTTATGGTCGAGCTTTTTCTGCCAAAATGAGCTCTTTGCATCAAGCACTGAGAACAGAGTCGCACCTGCCATTTGGGTGGCAACTTCCTCAACACTGTGCATTGGGTAATGGGGTCTCTTTAAAGCCGTGTTTAAGTCTTTAGGATTAATGCACAGCCTTATCTCCTCTTTGTCTTTCTTGTGTGCTACCACCATTGATGAAACCCAGTCTGTGGGCTCAGAGACCGCTGTAATGACTCCTTTGCTGGCCATGTTATCAAGTTCTGACTTAACTCGGGCTTGCATAGCTATAGGAATGCGGTGCGCTGGCCGGATGACGGGCTGCACCTCAGGATCTAGAGTCATGGAATATATTATTGGAAGTTCTCCAAGCTCATCGTTGAACACATCATCATACTGTTCCCGGACATTTTTTGTAAAATCAGTGTCAGGCTCTGTACTGACCTGGTGGACATGAGGGCTCAGTGTGACAAGTCCTAGACGTACACATGCTCGAAACCCCAGCAGTGGCACAACATCACGATCCACAAGGAAGAATGGTAGTAAGTGTTGCTGTCCATCCAGTGACAGAGAAAGTGTAGCAAAACCGGCTGTTTCGATCTTGCTGCCCCCGTAGGCCACTAGGTTTATTGTTTTATTGCATGTTAAAATCTGTCCCTCATACAGCTGGAGAAAAGTGCTTTTTGCCATCACATTACATTTTGCCCCCGTGTCAATTTTCATTTTAATAGGCTTATCTCGTACATACAGGGTGACAAATCCTTCATCCTGGTACTCTACTTGGGTATTTACATTGTCCACAAATGCAATGGGATCGACACCGTCTACATAGAACGTGTCATCAGTGTTGATGTCCGGCTGCTCCAGCTCTAGCTGATGCACGGGTTGTTTGTTACGGTATTCTTTAACAAAACTTTTCCTTTTAGGATGTTCATGTTGATGCTTGGATCTGCAACATTTTTTGTAGTGGTTCCATTTTTGACATTTGTGGCATTGCTGGCCAAACGCAGGACATTTGTCTCGCTGGGCAGCGTGGTTGCCTCCACAATTGTTGCAGTTCCTGACAAGTTTTACATCCTGCCCACTTACAGGCTTATAATTTGTCCTGGGCCGCCATCTGGTGGAGCCTGGCTGCAGTGCATCCACCATTGCGGCCGACTGTTTGGCAAGAGCCCTAGTATTCTCCTCAGTCATTTCATAAACACGACAGATAGAAATGTCTTTGGATAGGGTCAAGTCACTGTCACGTAAAAGGGCCTTCCTTATACTGTCATTATTTATGCCACAAACAATCCTGTCACAGATTAACTCATCTGTTAAATCTCCAAAATGACAACTTTTGGCTTTAATCTTTAAATCACTAATAAAAGACTCAATAGTCTCACCTTGTCTCTGATTTCGGGAATGAAACTTGTGTCTCTCCATTATTTTATTATATTGTGGGTTGCACATTTCCCAAAATTTCTTTTTTAAACAGTTGGGGTCCTCTCTGGACTCTGCTGGATGAATAATGGCTCCGTCCTGCCCGTCTCTTGCGGGTGGCACCCTAATTTCTGTGGCATAGACAAACGAGCGTTCCCTTTCGATGGCTTCTGCCCCTGCTAGATTGAGGAGGATATAAGCTTTCGTTTTGTCTGGTTTATCTGAGTGGGCCGCCTCAATAAAGATGTCATACTCCCTTTCAAATACACGCCAATTTTCAGCAACGTCTCCATCGAAGACGAGTGGGTCTGGTCTGCGAAATCTTTCCGCCATGCTCTGTTAGCCCGTTAGCCACTTGTAACGCGTACCTCTTTTTTTTTTTTCTTCTTGAACGAGGAAAAATGATGAAAAAATGCTCATTGGCAAGCAACTTCTGACACCATGTTGAAATGAGGGAGGAGACCTGTTTTCAGTTTAACAGCTTCTTTATTAACTGCCACATGGAATGTTACAATGCTGTGTTAACTGCAGTGAGTAGAACACGCCCACCTGCAGTTGCTATGGCCAACCAACACATACATAGCATAACCAGATCATTAAACCAACTGATCTACAGGAACAACTCTTATCTGTACACATTTCTACCACCACCTCTGATTCATTCAGTGGTATGTGTGAAAATAATTTCTCATATACTTGTTCATGGAATTCATAGATGAAACAGCTCCTATACTCAACCCGGTTTAATATTTCACTACTGCTACTTCTGCAATGATCCAGAACTATAGTCTATCTGATTTACGCTGTGTGATTCTGAATTTATTTTGCCTCACAGCAAGAGGTTCTCTGGTTCGATCCTCGGCTGGGGTGCCTTCTGTGCGGAGTCTGCATGTCCTCCTTGTGGTCACGTGGGTTTCCTCCAGGTGCTCTGGTTTCCTCCCACATCCCAAAGACATGCTGTAGGTGGATTGGATAATCTAAATTGGCTCTAGGTGTGAGTGCTTGCATGTGTGTGCCTTCTGTGGAAGGTTGGGTGCCGGGCTGGCAACTCGACACTGTAAAACTCCACTGCCAGTCATGAGTGGACAGGTAATCCGCTGTGGTGACTCCTAACTGGGAAAAAGCCAAAAGAAGATTTTGAATTTATTTTAGATCATAATGATCAGTTTATTTGCTTCTATCATTATGGTGCCATTTATGACAATGTCTCCAGGCTTTCTATTTAAACCAACATATATCAGTGCTGAATAAGGCAAACTACTACTTGTAAAACAGGTTTCTTTCTTAGGAGAGTTAACACTGTTAACAAAACACTTAGTCATAGGATGCCTATGCCTGTTATTTTCATTAATACTGACAAGTTTATTCTATGATGAAGCATGAGCTCTTCCTTAGAAGAAGACCCTTTTGAATGCAGTGGAAGGCTGGCATAATGGTACTTTACAAACACAAGGTGCAGGGCTTGACTCTCACATGAGGTAACTGGCTAGGCTTAATGTGCCCCACACTGGCAGTTAGCCTAGTACTAATCTATGAATAGTTGTGGGATCTATGAATAGTTTTCACAATATATGCCACACTCAGATCTGTGTCTCAATATGTTAGTCCTTCTACGAAACCAAAATTCTCAGCTGCTATGTATACGTTTACTATATTCTTATATGCTTTTATGTTTAATTTTGTTTGAATAAAATATTTTACATTTAACAAATGTTTCAGATTGAAATGCTTATGTATAATCTTTATACATACTTCACATCTTCTAAAGATTAAAAATGATAGCATTGACCATTAAAATTCATACCAGATGGCCCCAAAGGGAGTACTTTCTTATCTTTTGGGGTGTATTGTATTTAGATGCTATATACCCTATAATTAGGCTTATTTATTTTAAAATGAATACACACTTGAATAGGTCTCTCTTTATGAGGAAGATTAGAAGAAAGTCAGTAATTATAGGAAAAGCAAGGCAAAATCTGAGGTCAAAAATAAGTGTTATGCTTAAATCATAGAAGTTGAGAGGTATATCTTTGCAATTCATGTGAATACTTTTCAGATGGTTTAGTTGTACTATCAAGCTACATGCCAGGCTGTAATTTTTGGCTCCCAAATACATTAAAATCACTGCAATCACTTCATCATGGGGAACATCACAGTCTATAAACATAGTCCTGCTCACCCAAACAAAGAAGTTGCTCAATCCTCCCTGGAAGCATCCGATGTATTAATATATCTAACCTCTGTAATCATTGTAAATTTAGGTCCACATTAATTTGCTGCTTTTCTATATAAGCTTTCCTGCTGCACATGTTCAAATACAGCTGAAAATCACTCAAGTTTTTTTTTAACTAAGAAATACTCTTATAAAGCATTTTCTTAATTCAGAACACTGACCCTTTGTATTTGTTTAAGCATTACAAATCACTTAAAATACATTCACACCAGTCTGTATTCAGTAATATTTGAAAAATGTGTTTGCATTCACACAACTGGTTGCCTCTTTTTTATGCAGTCACTATTCACCCAAATTACTTCTATATAGTTCTATGTTGCAGGTTTAGAAAATTGTATATTTTGCTTTTACACTATTTGCTAGTCCCCAAAAATTAATTTTCTTCACTCCTATCAGCATTAAGTGACCAGCATGTCTCCTTTTAGTGCAAATCTTACTGGGTATTGCCACTAACTGGATTGCTCTCTACTGCTACATGAAAACCGCATAATACTTTCCTTTTTAATAATTGTTGCATATAGGTTCACTATATGTTTATTTGCCATAGAATTACAGATCAGATAAATTCCTACAGTAGGCATTCTTTATTTTCTAACATGTAGAAACTGAATGTGATTTTTTGCACTATCTGGCCATAAAGAAGTTAAACTGATAATTTCATAATTATGGCCTTACAAAAGTTAATTTATACTGTCATCTGAAGATCATAAGGTGCTTTGATTGTGTTATAAAATCATAGTGCATACGTTGATTTAATAATGTTTTCAAATGCCATTTTATGGACAATGCTGTTTATCCCCATTTATTGCTGTTTAAGCATACTACAAGCTAATCTACTATGTTAATCAGCATTAGGCCTTCTTCCTGTGTGCTAGTATACAATAATCTTTTCACTCTCATGGCTAATTCTTCATTTCACAGATAGAGATATCTATTACACACAAGCTGACTTTGTTGACAATTGTGCATTTCCTCCAATATACTACACACAACAAACATTGATCAATACATGAAGCCCAAAGGTGTGAAACCCCCATCTTATAGTTACTGCAGCAATTGCACAACTTGTATGCCCTGCCAGTATGTGTGCACACCTATGTATGATTTGCAGGTGGTATACTACATCACAGGGCCACAAATTGCATTACAGGTGGTATGTACATCACAGGGCCACAAATTGCATTACAGGTGCTATGCTACATCACAGGGCCACAAATTGCATTACAGGTGGTATGTACATCACAGGGCCACAAATTGCATTACAGGTGGTATGCTACATCACAGGGCCACAAAAGAAGACAAGAACGTTTCAAGAAGGATAACCTGCTTGAAATAGAAGGGAAGCACAACTGTACAGATACTGAGGTGAGCCTGATGGAGGTGAGGTATTCAATAAGATCACAGGTGCTGATAAAGTTGCAATAATAGCTAACATGCGCCAGACTGGTATAGAAAAGATATGGAGAGTGAGAACAGAAGGAGGAGGAAAAGCCAGGAAAAGAAGCCAAACGTGTACAAGACCAGTAGATGGAGAATGAAACAAACCATTTAAAACTCCATTTATGTTGTGATATCACTGGTCTCCTGTTTTTCATTCATAGATACAGCATTGGAATGATTTCAGAATGAAAGTTAGTGTACTTTCAAAGGCTTTCACAGAGTTCATTTGTAAAACTAAGGGAAACAAATGGATACAAACCATATACCAGAGTGTTTGAAGAAATGTAAAATTTGATGAGGACATATATGGTACACCTCCTCAGTAAATGCAGCATGCTTAACATGCATATTACGACTCACTTAGGATCCTAATTAGAGGTTTGTTCCTGGAAAAACAGTGTTTAGATTATGGGGATTTATTCCTAGTTTGCTGTATGCTTGTACATATGCGAAATGGTTAAGAAATTTTTAAAGTTTCATGTCTCTAAAACTGTCAAAAGGAATTTGTGGCTAGTTTTATGAAAACAATTTATTTCCTTTAGATGTTTTTCCTTGGTGCATTTACCAGTAGATTTGTTTAAATATGCCAATAAAATAATTTAGGAATAAGGTTTTTTCAGTTGATGATAGGATCTATTGGCTTAATTGAGGTGAACAGTGCAAGATGGGCTGGCAGTAATATTTGTTGTGTTTGGTATGGAATGGTAGTTGGAAAGTTAACATCAAATTATGAATAGAATGAAAACATGCAGATTTATTTGCATAATACTACAGTTGGACAAATAATTAGAGGAATTTTTTGCAACTCATAACTATCTCCTCAGGAAAGGTTCTTATCTGACAAATAACTAGTTATAAGTCCAGCACGTTCACTGTACAATGACCAAGGAAGAAACAGCACTTCATAATGCCTGCCAAGATTAACTGGCTTCCTGTCTACTTGAAGACCTGCACTGCCATGTCTTGTACTACAGAGGTGCAGCTGATATTTATGCAGAGACACATCCAATAGTCCTGCTCTAAACATGATTGCTGAAGATAAGCTTCTGAATTATAGACCCTGGACATCAGATTTCCCAACAGACTTGCATTATGCAATGCAACTGATGAGTTAAGGAGGGGGGAAAGACTGACTGGTGAGTATTCCAAGAAGTAAAATGAATACTATTTGTCCTCAGAATTATGTAAAACCTAACATACACAGATGTATGACCCAAATGCTACCTTCCCAACCATAATAATCCTACCACCTAACTAGATCCCTAATCCCAAATGAACTACAGTGCAAGCAGTAAAATAAAAGAACTGCAAATAACAATAAAAATATAGGCACTAACTTCGCTCTCCCTTCTTCGGTTTCTCAGTATATTAAAAACTGAAATCACAAATGCAACAGAAACTTGCCAGTCCTTCCTAAAATCACCCACCCAACAACCAATGAAAAACAGGTAAAAATGTCAGGTGACAACAATGACTGTGATTGACAAGCAAAAGTGCAGTCATAAATATTTGACTGATACAATGCATGCACTAAATAAGACTGAGACTGTGGGATCTCAGAGAACTGAGGTAACTGTAAGGTACAGCAATACTGGAGTTAGTATGTATAAGCAGCAGGGCTGTGAGGGGCACAGCATCCCATGTTATGTGAGTGTAGGAGGGGTGAAGTCCAAGGTGTTATGACAAGTTTTGATTTTCACTGTTTTTATTTGAAGTTGTTTAGCTATCGTAGTTACTAGTGTTGGTCACAAGTTCTTCACTTTTCTGTTGCGCATCCCAAAATTTCACATATGTTGTGCTTATGTTTGTATGCATCTGTGGGGAATATACATACTATCTTGTACTACAGAAGGCAGATCCATATTATGTGAGGAGTGATGAAGCCATAAGCTCATCCCTCATTAGACCCATTATAGAATACAACGCCCCATTTTGTATGTACCTCTCAAGACATCTGCAACAACTGGAAAGGCCTCAGAAATACCTCACTAAAAGAATCACAGGCCTAAAGCAGATGCCCTACGCTGACCACCTTAAAAAACTCCAGCTATACTCTGTCGCATATCATCTACTCAGAGGCGATCTCTGCTTAACATACAAGGCCATGTCAAACCCAGAGCTGTTGGACATGCTACACTTAAAGAAATCCCAATCCCTCAGAGCTACACGCTCCAGGGATCTAAACCTTGTCATCACAATAAACAAAACATGCTGGAGGGATAGGTTCCTGAGCCAGAGACTCCCCAGACTCTGGAATAGATTGCCCATACATGTCAAGGAGAGTGCCTCTTTGGACCTCTTCAAGAGGAACCTTGACGATTGGATGGGAGAAAGGAAATTCACCCCAGGGATCACGTCAGTCGCCCTGCTAGACAGGGGTCCAGGAAAGTAAATAATGTGGGAAGAAATAGCCAGGGAATTGTTATGGCTAGGCTTGTATAGGCCCTAGGGCTGATAGCCTAGTACCAACCTATGAACCTATGAACCTAAGATGCAATAACACATAACCTACCCCTACAGTACCTGACATTTAGCACAGACAAGCATTTTGCTCCATTTGTTCAATGTAGACGGGTTTTGAGTTATTTTTGTGATATGGATTTAATTTTGTTTTTTACTTTACAATTCTGCACTACATATTAGTAACAAGGCAGAACCTTTGACCAAGGCAAGTCAATATCATGCCTCTAAACTATACTGATTTTTGCAGAAAGTCCATATTTTTGCCTCATATTTTTAGTCTGTCCCTCATAAAATTTGTGGTTGTCTGGCAAATCATTGAGGATTGAAGTCACTAAATGATAACATACATTTGAGTTTCAGACTTCATATTCTTTGTAAAATGCATGCTAACAGAAATCCTGTTATTTCAACAACTTTCTAAGTTTATAAGAACAATATTTAAAATCTGTCCCTGGTTTTGGTCCTTTCTCCTCCCCCCCAAAAAAAATAATTTAATGCCCAGATTTCTTGCACTAAGAGATTGAGAGGTATGGTTGATATTTTCTGTTGACCTGTAGTATGGTGGACATACGCATAACATAAAGGACCATGCAGCATTACAATCTGATAAATACATTTTACCAAGTTGTATTTTCTGACTTTTGGTAAAACATGGCATTAATAATATATAATAAATAAAAAGTGGATAAAAAGCTTAAGGTCAGTGAACTGTCTTAAGAGCTGAAACAAAGGCATTCATTTATTGGAGAGTAACATCCTTAGATGTGCCTGGTTACCTACATACCTATTCAAGAGTTTTCCTTTGATAGGCTATGCCGATGACACAACCTTAAGTGTTAGTTTTTTTTAACAAGGCAATGAAGTTATCAACAAAAATTACTCTTCTGGCTGAGTCTAGAACTTTGTGTCCCTTAATGATAGAAAACAATGTATTAGTATTATTATTTTAAGTGGACACATTGTCTACTAAGTGATTTAGGGTAGAAATAAAGAGATGGAAAAAAGAGAAGGAACCAAAAGATATGCTACTTGGAGCAAACAACTTTATTTTGGTAGTTTCCTACATGTGGTATGTAGTTTATATAAAAAGGTTAATCATGTTGGACACTTAAAAAGCAGATTTTTGTACCGCCAATCAAATAATCCTTAAGTAGGAGAGTCAGTGACTTTACAAACTAAAATATAAGCTTATTCTAATCAGAATCTGTTAAATTAATATTTAGTTTTCCATCTAATTACTTCCATATTGAGTGTTAGGGGAAGGTGCACTTTATTTTTGCTACCCACCCTCTAACTTAAAAAATGCTCAAAATCTGGTTGTTCATTTTTAATTTGCTTAAGCATGTTTGCTTGATGTATTATTTCCCCATGTTTACTTGCTTATTACATATTACAGTGATTTAAGTAGGCTCAAGTTATATATTGTTTAGTTGACTCTTAGACCATGGAATTATGGAGAAACAGGGAGATATATATTTTTTATTATTTTTAATTGAACAGTCCTATGATGTTTTCTGAGCAGAAATGATCTCAGAATATTTTTTAATTTGCTTAAGCATGTTTGCATGTTGCATTATTTCTTCATGTTTACTTGTTTTACTACATATTGTAGTGATTTGGGTAGGTCTGAGTAGGCTCAAATTATCTTTTGTTTAGTTGACTCTGAGATCATGGCATTATGGAGAAACAGGAATATATTTTTATTTTTTATTTTTCATTGATCACTCTCATAAAGTCCCTTTCTTTTTCTGAGACAGAATTACCTCAAAGTGAGAACAATAATGTACTGATAGTGTGGGCTATGAAGACACATGTGGGTGTAGAAATCTTCTCATCTTCTGTGTGAATCTGATTTGGCAACAGTACTTGATTTATGAATTCATGCACTTAAATATTTTGTGTGCTCAAGTAACATAGATTTGTGCAACACATACTGTGAATTTGTGTTTTGAGCAATTGGATTTTGACAACAAGTAACAGAAAAATAAGGTTTCCTAAGAAGCTGATCAGACCTAATATTTAACATAACTTTTTGGCTTTCTAAAAAAAAGTCAGATTAAGTATGAGAAAGGGAAAAAAATAGTAATTACATAAATATAAAGAAATGAGTATTTTATTTTGAAAAGTTAAAATTACAAATAACTATTGGAATAAGGCTTTTAGCAGAAATCCAGTTCCCATTCTTCCTAAAGTTTCTATTCACCACCTAATAAAGAAGGTACAAAGGAATCTGTTATTAGAATGAGACTAATAAAATATTTCAATCATCCCCCCCACCAAAAAAAATGCTCAATATCGCACTAATGTCACTTACAGAATGTCTTATTGAGGTAAGACAGGTTACTAGTACACCAGCTGAAACATTGTATGTAGCCTGTTCATCTTGCAATCAGTGTACTCCTTTTTTTTCTGAATAATTTTTTTGGAGTTTCAAATCAAGCATAAACAATAATACATTCTAACGACCAATTAAAATTTATGTTAATAGCAAACAAAGTAGAATATGAATTGATTCGTTCCTGCTAAAGGGAGAATAAAAAAAACATATATTAACTAATAAAACAGCTATTTACGAAGGGTATCTATACATGTTCCAATTAAATACAAATATATATTCCAATTGATGCCATAGTTCAATCATTGCTTGTTTAAAAGTTCCATTAATCCTTTCCATGAATTATATGAGGAAGTGATTATTGTGGTTCTTGTCTTTATTGTGATGATCTCCAAATGGCTGAATTCTGAAGCAATGTTTTTGAATTAATTAAAAGAGGGAACAATGTCACTTTTCCAGTTCCTTGTTATTACTTTCCTTGCAATTGACAATATGTTCCATAAAACTGGATATTTCACCTTTGTAACACAAACAGGTATTGGAGCATTAAAGAGAATCAAGGATTTGGTCAATATAAATTTGTCTGTGAATTAAGCCTGTAAAAATGATTTTTTCCCAGAATATTTTAATTTTAACACTTTCAAAAAATATATGTTCCAAATCAGCTTTCCCATCTGAGTTACATCTCCAACAAGTGGTTCTAGATTAGATATGATTTCTATTTTATGTGGTGTATAAAATTATCTATGCATATATTTCCATGTGAACCATTTCCATTTAAGTGAAGATGTAGTTACTTAGGATGATTTTAACTCTTCTTCTTCACTTGGGAATTCTTTGTTTATACTATTATAATAGTTCCAGTATGATTCTTTAATATATTGTACTTCTATTCTTCTTATTTTATATGTTTTAGATAATATGTTATTGGTCTCTATTTTGTGTTGTATGAAGAGAGATAAAAATTAAATTAACTTTGGGTTGGATTTCTTAACTGTAGATTGCATGATTTCTATCCTATTTTCAACATATTGTATACAATTTTGAGCATGTAACCAAAATTCTTGCCCCATATTAAATTTATCTAGTACATATAGGGCTGATAAAGTATTTTCTTTGTGTATCAATTGAGACCAATATGTTAAGCTGTTTTCTTTAAAACTTTTCATTACCATCTCATTGGAAGATGTGATAATGTTTTGTGTTTAGGCTATTGGAAAAATGAGAAACAACCATGCTTTATATAAAGGATTCTTGAATAAAATGGTTCTAATTATTTTTATTGTTATATTATGTCTGAGTTAATTTTAAGATTGAAGTTGTTTATGAGTTCTTTTTTTAGTAACCAATACATGAAATTGTGGGGAGATATAAATTTATTAGGACATATCAAAAATGTAGTTTGGGTTAAAAAATATCCAAAAATGGATTTACATTTTGCAGTATAATAGGGATTTGACCATACAATTATTAATTGCTGAATAAACCAGTAAGCTGAAAAGAACAGCAACCTTGAGTCCCGGTCTTTGCAAAATACTTTAATTTGAAAAACGAAATACGAAACCAACAAGAAACATAAAATCCACAACCTGCGAACCAACGATACTAAGCGCTTTCACCCATCAACTGGGGCATCATCAGAGTACAATTAAAAGTTGCTAGTCATCCCTTAAATACTGTTACAATAGCATCAATCAAATAATTAATCAATTAATTAAAAAACAGAACGTGTGTATCTTAAAGGTACACAAAACCACTTGTGAATTTCTTACAGCTTAAATGTTTGTATAATAAATGTTTGTATTTATAAATGTTTGATACTTGTGTACGATGAAAATAAAACCCAACCATCAATATAGTCTTAAAATGTAATGTTGAACAAGATACTGGTAGTGTTAAAAATTATTTAAATAATTAATAGTAGTCTACTTAATATTAAATAAATATAATAATCAATAATTAAACAAGTAATTCTACTATTATATAATTAAATAAATATATTAAATATATTAAATAACTATTGTATATCATTAATATAATATTTTGTGTTTTCTCGAATAAAAATATTATATTAATGATAAACAATTTTAAGATTACAGAGTTACATTTCTTTATAAAGGTTTAGGGTGGTGGTAAAGAGAGAGAGATTGTACTATATATAAAATTTTTGGAAGTATAATAATTTTGATAATAGAAAGTCTTTCATCCCATAGTAAAGAAGCATTTATTCCAATTACATATTAGGGTTTTAATATTTTCTAAACTAGATTCATAATTGATATCTATTGTCTTTTTAATATTGTCTGCAATAACTATTCCTAAATACTTTAACTGTCACTCTTCTGCTAAATATTTCTTAAATTCTTCTTGTATATCTTTGTTACCATAATTTATAGGCAGGATTTTTGTCTTATTTTCATTGAAAGTTAGACCTGATTTTCTTTGAAAGTCTTCTATTAGAGTAAAAAGAATTATGAGAGATTTATTGCAATCTTTTAAGGTTAAAAGAATATCATCAGCAAATAACTGGATCTTGAGTATTAGATCTATATTTTCAACACGCCTTTAATATCAATATGTGATATTATAAGGTTAGCAAATAGTTCAATATCTAAAGTGAATAATAATGGTGAGAGAGGGCATCCTTGTTTACTGCCTTTTGTTATTTTTATTGATTCTGAAGTAAATGGTCCAATTTTAATATATGTTTGTGAATTAGTATATAAAATATTAAGAAAAGTTGCTTTCTTCTCATAGTAATGAAAATACTTCCAGTTTACAGAATCAAAGGTACAATTAATGTCAAGACTTACTATTGTTAAATTTTCTTCTGTTTTATTGGCCAGATCTATTAATGATATTATTCTTCTTATATTATCATAAGCATTTATATTCAAAATAAAACCTGTTTGATCAGTATCTGTTGAAGAGGGAAGAAATTTTTTTAGTCTGTCTGCATGTATGGCCATAATTTATAATCGACATTCAATAATAAAATTGGTCTATAAGATGAGCATTTTATTGGGTCTTTATCTGTCTTTAATATTGGAATGAGTAGAGAGTAACCTCATGAGGGGGGAAACTGCCTCTAAGTTCTTAACTATATTGAAAACATCAAGTAGAATATTCAGAGATTCCTTAGTCATTAATTTATAAATTTCAGAGACAATACCATCATTTCTGGGGCTTTATTTATTTTTAACTTTTTAATATATGATTTTAACTCAGAAATTAAAACAGGTTTATCTATAATATTGATCTGCTCTGTATTTCATTTTTTTCTTAGTATATTTCTTTATGAATTTTTTTATTTTTTCATTTAAGTCTATTAATCTATTTTTCTCATTTTGTTTTGTAAAAAAGTCCTTAAACTCTTTTAATATGTCTTCAAAGTCGCAAACTTTTCTATTTTTGGATGGTGAATAAATTTCTTTTATATGATTAGACTTATATATTTTAGTTCTCATAGTTAACTTATGCATATATTTTGGAGTAACTGAATGGTATATGATTTTTATTCTCTCTAACTGTATCTTTGTTTTATGATTTAGAATCTCTAAGTACTTACTTTTCAGTTCATTTATCTGTTTTAGTATATCAGGATTTGTATTTTGATTATGTAGTTGTAGTTTATCTATTTTCTCTTGTAGTTCCATGACTTATTTATCCCACTGCTTTTTCTTAAAAACATATCAAAATATACCCATGCCATAAATGTATGCATTGAAAGCATTCCAAATGTATATCTTAGAGGTATCTTGATTGTTATTAGAAGTTACATAAATTTCAATCTCTTTTTGTAGAAATTCCTTGAATTCTTTTAAATTAGTTATATATGCTGGGATATGTCTTATTGGATTGCTAAAGTTTTGTTTTAGTACAATTTGACAGGTTATTGCATTATGGTCAGAAAGCGGACATGTTATAGTTTCTACCATATCTAAACTATTTTTTAAATATATAGATACATATATTCTATCAATTCTTGCTTGCATTCCATGTCTGTGGGAATAATGTGTAAAGAATAATGCATAGTCTTGAATGTCTGTAAGTTGTACTAGATCTATACATTTTTTAAGTTCTTTAGCTGATGTAGAGAGTTTTCTTTTTTTTTTTGGAGTTCAAGTCTTCCTCTTTTGTTATACAATTGAAATCTCCTGCAATTATAAGACTTCCTTTTGAGTTATTTATAATTTGTCCATTTGTTTCTTTACCATTTTTATTTCTATCCCAGGAAACCAATACAGGTTTATAAGTGTATAATATTTCTTATTAAGTTCCAGTGTAACTGAACACATTAGTCCTTTATCATCCTTGTAGGCATTGATTATTTTACACACCAGAATGGTGTTTTTCCATAGTATTGTTGCTCCCCTTCTTTTTTGTGCATGATGTGAGCTTGACAATACAGTCTACAATCTGGGATTAAGCTTATTAATATCAGATTGCAGCAAGTGTATTTCTTGTAAAAAAAAGCTGGGAATTGAGGGGTCTTAAGTATCTGAATAAGTTTCATCTTTTACATCCATTATTTAATCCATTAATATTTAATGATAAACAATTTAAACATGCCATTGTGTTACATGAATAAGATAAGGTTTTTCTGTAAGAGTTATACTATATATAGCTTTTTATTCACTCCTCTATGTATTCATATCTTGCCATTGACTATATGAGATTTGACTAGGTGTATATATACAGAAATTATAAAAAGGATTATTATAGACACCCTGAACTTTAAACTAGGTCCTATTAACTGAAAAAATAACATTCCTCTAAATTTCCCCACCCACCTGGAGTCTAAGACTCACTGCTTAGATAGTAATACTATCCAAGGATTTCTTTCCATTCAATAGTAAGTAAAGTAGAGCTAACTATCAGTCTGCTGCATATTCTATAGTTATTCCTATCATTAGATGTGTAGATTAACAAAATATATCAACAAGTCCTTTTTAGGTCATATAATAGCGTATTAATGTCTGAAGGATAGAGCTTATTTACCTTATCTTATTAACATTTGCTAATACAGTATATACAGGAAAAACATTTATATCACAATTTGAAAGAATAAATATATGTGTTTTCTGTTGCTTCAGGTTTCAATCAGTTTGTTAGAATTAAAATCTTCACTATAAGACTTATTTATACATCATGAATTCTTACTCTTACCATGCTTTGTCATTTCTTTGCTTCTCTCTTCACAATCTACTTTTCATTCTCCTTTTTATTGTTGCTTTTGAGAGAATTTTCTAAAATCACAACTATTTCATAACACTTGAGAACTAACAAGTTATAAAATAAGAGTGGTATGAATTGTAGTAGTCCAAACTGAAAAAGAATTTCCAAGACAAGGAAGAGGCTCCTCAGCTACAGCAAATGTCCATAAAATCCCAAAAAACAGAACTGAAAGAGTCAGCCAAAACATGACAATACGAAGCCAACTATTTATTAGAAATAGAATGAAAAAACAATCCAAACAAGGCCAAAGACTTGAAATTCAGTAAGCAATTTCACATTCAAAGGGAATGCTTCATCAGACTATTAACTGTTGACTTAATTGGTACCATTTAAAAAGCTTTAACATTTCATTGGCAAGCCAATCACAATTCGGCTCATGAATATTGAATGAAAATAATGTAGTTCATCAAAAACCTTGTGGATAATTCATTAAAAACATTTTTAAAACATTTTTAAAGCATTTTAACAAATATAATATAATAATCTCACATTTATAAAAGTGTATAAATAATATATATATATATATATATATATAATATATAGATGTATATATACAAAAAATATATATAAGAATCTGATAATCATGTGTATTGATGAATCCATATGTACTGAGAACTATATATACACAAACTTTAAAACACTTTTTAAACTTATTGGATAACTTTGTCATGAATTATAATGTCTTTTTACGGATAGCGTCATAAAAATATGGATATAACTATTAATTTATCCTTACGTATGAAGTATAAACTGTTGTATATAAACTGTGTATCTATACTTCAGCACTATATATTTCATGTATATACAACCATACCTGATAGAAACTGTGTGTATATACATAAACAGACAATACTAATGTATACTTATCAAAACTTTTATCAAAAATATGAAAAAAAAATTTTGTATAAAATAATAAAAAATAAATACATGAAATAACATATATAGAACACATATATTAATGTCTATATAATACTTATGTGTTTTCTAATGTTTAAGATCCTTAGCTGCTAGAAAGGGTCTCATGGACACCTTATCATTGAGTCCTAGCCCTCTATCTGCTTGTAATCTTAATATCCATCTCATTTCTCTCTGTTCTGTATAATTCTTATAATTCCCTAGCCTAACATTCCTGTATATCATTTTTAATACCATGAATTTAAAACTATGTAATGTGCCTTTGTTTATGATATGTTTTGCTAACGCATTATTTTCATCCTCCCTATTTATTGCATAAATATGTTCTTTCACTCATTCCCTTAAGGTTCTATTTGCCATTCCTATATAGAACAAGTTGCATTTACCACAAATAGCAAGGTAAATTAAATCTCGTGTTCTGCAGTCAGCATAACTATTAAACTCATATTCCTTTCCTGTCTCTGGATGTACAAACTTGTGGCCATTTAACATGAAGGGACATTGATTGCAGCTCCTGCAAGTGAAAGTTCCTTTTCTGCTAGATCTTGGTGTCTGTTTTTCATTCTTTTCATAACACAACATGCGTTTCAATGATTTTGTATTTTTATAGGTAAATCTGGGATGTTCTCCTACCATGGCACCCAATTTTTCATCTACTGTTAATATGTTCCAATTATTAATAAAAATTTCTTTAATCTTCTTATTATTTGTAAATGAATTGGTTTATTCATATATGTCATGTTCCTGTCTTTTGTTTGTGTGTTCACTTCTTTATGTTGAGAGTATATATAAGGTTTCCCTTTAGAGGCTCTCTTAACAATGTCTTTGTGAAATAGCAATTCAGTTTCTTCTTCTCTATATCCCCTTTCTTTGAATTCCCCATGCATCATTTCAACAGTTTCATGGAATATAGATTCCTTACTAGTTAATCTAGATATTCCCAAAACTTGCCCTTTGACTATATTATTATAAATATGTGGCGGGTGCATGCTGGTACGATGTAATATAGAACTTTTTCTACATTCCTTTCTGTACAGCTGTGTCTGTATAGTATTATTTTCATTAGTAATGAGAACATCTAAAAACTCAATGTTTGATGCTGACCATTTACCTGTCAAAGATAGAAAATTGGTGGTTTCATTTATATAATCAATGAAATCACAAAGTTTGGTTTCTTCTCCTCTCCATAACAAAAAAATATCGTCTACAAAAGATTTGTATAATAAAATGTTTTCTTCATATTCACTTCTTAATATGTATGCATGTTCCCAATACACCATCACAATGTTTGCATAGGAGTAGGCACATGGGGTACCCATGGCTACTCCCCTTTTTTGTAAAAAATAGTTTTCTTCATATACAAAAACACTATTATTAAGGACGATGTCCATTAACATAGCACATTTGATTATTAAGTCTCTAGTTATATCATGCTCAATTAAAAACAATCTAATATATTCAATGCCTATGTCATTTGGAATGGATGTGAAAAGAGAATTTACATCCAGAGTTACCATATAACTTATTTCTTTGTTTTTCTCGGGTGCTGTATTCAAAAAGACTTCTAATAAAGCATTCAGTATCTTTGACTATCGTCATTGTTTTTTCCACTACCTTTTTTAATTGATTTTCTAAATATATAGATATGGCTTCAGTAAGCCACCCCTTGCTGGATACTATGGGTCTAAGTGGTGGATTTGTAAGATTCTTATGGACTTTGGGCAGACCTCTAAAGGTAGGTACTAATAGTTGTTCTACTAAGAAATATTTATATAAATCAAAATCAATTACATTACATAGAAACATGTCATCTAATTCATCTTGGACATTGTTCACTATTTTATTTAATTTGATTAAATCTATATCGCAGTATGCTTCTTTATCAGCTAATAAATCTAACATATTTTCCTTATACATAGAAGTATCTAAAATGACTATGGCTCCACCTTTGTCTGCACCCCTTATGACAATATTATGATTTGTTTGTAATTGATGAAGTGCCTTTTCTTCTTTATCAAGATTATAAAAATTATTTTTTGTGTGTTTACTATTATATAACTTATTTAAGTCTTTCACCATCGCTTTTTCAAAAGCTTCTACTAAAGGATGTGCTGATGGTATAAATGTCGAGGGTTTTTTAAAAAACTTCATAGTTTCACTATTATTATTATCAAACATCATTCTCAAATTCAAATTTCTTGTGAACATTTTCAAATCTATAACATGGTCAATGTAATCGACATTTTTAGCTGGTATAAATGTAAGTCCCTTGTTCAAAAGTCTCTTTTCAGCTTCTGTTAATATATGATGTGAAATATTTATTATTAAGTCTGACTTATAGGTCATAGAGCCTTCCGTTGGAATTCAAAATGTTTCTCTGGTTGTTTGCGTTTCCTTGCACCATTTATTGGTGACCAATGTGTTCTTTGTGGTGTTCATATGGGTTCTTATATGTTATTTCATTTATTTATTATTTATTTTTATTTTTTATTATTTTTATACAAAATTTTTTCATATTTTTGATAAAAGTTTTGATAAGTATACATTAGTATTGTCTGTTTATGACACTATCCATAAAAAGATGTTATAATTCATGGCAAAGTTATCCAAGTTTAAAAAGTTCTTTATGTGTGTATATATATATATATATATATATATATATATATATATATATATATATATAGTTCTCAATACATATGGATTCATCAATACACATGATTATCAGATTCTTATATATATTTTTTGTATATATACATCTATATATTATATATATATATATAATATATATATATATATATATATATATATATATATATATATATATATATATATATATATTATTTATACATTTTTATAAATGTGAGATTATTATATTATATTTGTTAAAATGCTTTAAAAATGTTTTAAAAATGTTTTTAATGAATTATCCACAAGGTTTTTGATGAACTACATTATTTTCATTCAATATTCATGAGCTGAATAGTGATTGGCTTGCCAATGAAATGTTAAAGCTTTTTAAATGGTACCAATTAAGTCAACAGTTTATAGTCTGGTTTCAAGTTTAATCAACATTTTTACAGCATCAGTAATATTATCTCAGGCTCAAGGCACAATTTCTTATATGACAGTTATCGATATCTACTATTAGGGTAGGATGCTAATAAACAACAAATACATATATACTTTCATATGCATAAATATTGGCATCTGTTGCTTTGATTATTTTTAACTTATTATAGGATATATTTGTCAAGTATCTTTTATATGTTTTTAATCACATTTTTTTTCTTTTTTATTGTGAGTGCAATATATATATATATATATATATATATATATATATATATATATATATATATATATATATGTGTGTGTGTGTGTGTGTGTGTCTGTGTGTGTTGCTCTATAAATGTTTCTATGTCCTTTCAGGACATTATTTTATTAATTAGTTAATGATGACTAATTTGTTGGAATAGCATATATAAGGCTGTTGGATAATATGCTGTGTTATTCTGAAGAAGTTTGTATTCAAGAGACGAAAGTGCTCAATAAACGTTTGTGAGGATTGGATCCTGGCCTTCTGCTTTTTGGATATTATAGTTTGTGTGGAGCCTTGTTTACATTATTAAGTTGCTGAGGCTAAACATTTCCATTTGAATAAGTTTGATTTATTATGTGCTTTGTAGGAATGTTTATATGTTTTCTACCTTAATAAAATTCGTCCATTTGTTTGTACTGAAGAGACATGGTGTGTAGAGGTTACCATGGTAACCAGAAGTATTTCCTGTTTTAAAGATTGCAGACTTGTGATCGTCACTTGTATTCAGTAGCTGAGGGATTTACTTGTTTTCTCAAAGTCTTTCACCCTCACGGCTGTGGCGAGAATAAGGATTTTGCTAAATCTCTTTAAGGTAAGAGCTACATTCAGTTAGCTCATGCATTTTTCCATTACAGTCTACAGTTAATCCACATTTTAGTTTAAAGCATTCCTTTGTTCTAGTCTCATAACAACAAATTCACTACACCATAATGTTTGTGGGTGTCTGAGCACATCGGAATGCATATTATTTACTTTACTAAGACCTAATCTTGATTTATCCCTATTAAATACCACTGGAGCTTAATAATTCAATAAATGAACACTATATTTTCTAATGACATGCCTTCTACTCAGCTGAATCACCAAACACATTTTTTTCTTAATTGCTTATACTTATTGTAACACTTTTAAGATTATCATCTGTTCTCTAAAGAAACTAGTGCAATGTATTAATGCATTTTTGTATATTTATAACACAAGGATTAACTAAACAGTAATAAATGAAAGAGCAAAGGAGACATTGAGCTATAGCTTACTCATGTACCAACTAGAACACTTCAGTAAACATTGACAGTATCATTACTAAATACATTTTTAACTCTAATGCGTTTATCTTAATGCTAATAAATTAAAAGTTACAAGTATTTTAAAGAACATTTGTGTGAGAAAAGGATTAAAGGAAGAAAAAGTTACTTTTATATTATATCAGATATCTAGATGTTTTGTGTTTAGCTAAATATATATAAATAGACTGCAAGATATGTAAATAATGTTGTGAAAATACATATTAAATAACTTGTTACCTTTTTATATGATGTTTGTGGATGCTGAGTCTGAGATTCTGCTTTACTTTGTAAAATTCTAAATGCTGAGCTGTGTTAAATGAAGAACATTATTAATTATTAAATGATTAGATAAGGAAGAAATAAATAATTTAAGTTATTTTTCTTTTAATTTCTTCTTTTCACTGGTTTTCCAGTTATTCATTTCTGCTTGCCTTTTTAATGGGCTGTTATTCCATTCCATATCTTATATTTTATCCAGTACATCTTTTGTTTTTAAATATGGTATAGCATTGTACATGCCTTCAAAGATTTTTGTTTCATCTGTAAGAAATATTTTCAGTCTGGCTGAGAAGAGCAGGTATACTTTGATCTGACATTTTTTGAGTTATTTTATTAAAGGTAGAAAGATTTTCCTTCTAGACAGCACTGCAGATGAGAAATCATTGTCAAACCTTATTATTTGGTCCTGAATTTTTATAGGAGACTTAGCCCATGCTGTCTTTAGGATCAGCTCTTTATCTTGTGTAGAGAAGAATCTTACAATTGTAGATCTTGGATTTGACTTTTTTGAAAGAAGTGCTGTTTCAGAAAGAGATCTGTGGGCTCGTTCAATGTCAAAAGACATACCTTCTGGAAACTCAAGGGTTTTAGGGATCCAGGTTGTTAAAAAGTTTGTCATGTTGTCATTTTGAATGCCTTCAGCTAATCCAAAAATTCTAATATTATTTTTGCGTGATCTGTTCTCTAAATCATCAATTTTTTCCAACAGCAAGGTGTTTTGTTTTGGTAGGAATTCCAAGTTATGTTCATCTTCTGTTAGTCTTCCTTCAAAGTCATTCAGAACATCCTCTATTCCCAAGATCTGAGTGTTTTTGTTGGTTTAATGTTTCTTGTATTTGTTCCATTTGCCTAGAAGTGTTTTCTTTGAAGTTCTCAGTTTTATTGTCCATTTTATCAATCTTGAGAGAAAGTTCTTGTAGACTGGTAAGAACAAACTATATATTCTTCTTTAGTGAAGAGCCTGAGAGGTTCCTTTTGTGTGGCTCATTTTGAATAAGAAGATATAGACCTTCCAAATGGTAGTTTGACATGAAATTTTAAAGTTAAATATTTCATTTTTGGATATTCCTTCTCTAGATGTTATTCCTTAATAATATTTTTTGAAAAAAAACTGGAAGGAATAATTAAAAATTGTAATTTCCTGTCAAGAATGAAAAGATTATAGCAGAGCAGATGAAAACTGCTGTTAGTCAGCATCTTGGCCACGCCCCGCGATCAGTGTACTCCTTAGATTCAGTATGTTTTCTGGTTCTTTTACAGTTATTGTTTATCCACCACAGCACAGCTGTAAATTATGCTACTAAGACATTTATGTATAAATTAGCTAGAAAAAAGTATTTTTTTAATTCTTGACACCTTTAAAATTTTCCTAATTTGTCTGTATTTTATTTATTTATTTTACATTTGTTTACCGGGAAAGTCTGACTGGGAAAATTGCCCATTTTCAGCAGAGGCCAGTGAAGAAAAACTCCAAGGAGAAAAGGCACAAAAAATATTAAAAAAATAATATAGCAAGACAAGTGAAACATATCATTTTGAGTGAAGTGAGAAAGCATTACTTAATACTACTTAATACACCACAATTAGACATAAAATATTTAGAAATAAATGCACTAGTTAATACCCAAGCAGACAATAGCTAATGATTAATATACAATTCCAAAATATTCTGACAAAGTAGAGTAGTGCAGGAAGAATACTGATGAAGTTATTGATTATTAGGAATTGTAATATAAATAATAATTATTAGCTTAAAGTGGCCTGCGGATGGTGAGAAAGGAATGCTTTGAGTGGATTTAAGTTATGCAGCAATTGGTATAGCAAGTATAATATGTTTTGTTGAACAGCCAAGATGTTAAGACACCTTCTTTTAAAAACAGCTAAATGGAATGTATTGTTTAAAAAAAAAAAAACAGGTGTGGTGTGGGTGGCAAGCAAGCCCCCAGCACCTCACACCACTATCTGATTTATATATATTTCTTTGAAACATACAGCAGACATTCCCACAGTGTTCAATGAAAGGGGATTCTGTCAAATCAGCAAACAGTTCCCCTTTGGATGAACGGGTTTTACTGAAATGTATGGAAACAAGTATAGCGTATATTTTTTTAGGCATTTAAGAGCAAATATTCCATATTTTATTAGATCATTTGTTTGTCAAATAGTTACCACACAATTAGTATTTAAAATTGATCATAAAAAGATCAGTTGATGTTGGTTTGTGATGTCTTACTGGCATTTACATTGTATCCTAAAAAGCTGTCAAATTTTGTTAAGATGTCCATAAACTATAAAAGTCAGCAGACTGAATTTGATACATAATCGAAAAGGGCATCTGCAGACAGTGAAATCTTAGGCTTCATATGCAAGCAAGTATCACTACTTGTTGAATGTCTAAGTAAACATGTAACACTTTCTAAATTAGTTAGGGATTAACCAAACCCTGCCTTAAATATCTAAGTTATTTTTTTTTGTTTGTTTAAGTTTGCTACTGCTACAGAGTTAAAGTAATATTTGTTGCAGCTAACTCATTCATATTTATATTTTTTCACCATCTAAGTTGGGAAATAGTGTAAGGACATGGATTCTGGTTGCTTTGTCTAGCAAAATATGTTTAATGTTAACCCAGGCTTGCTTGGTATAATCCACGTGAGTCACCTGAAATTGATTTAGTTTTATTGTTCTGTAAGGGAAACCATAGCTTTGGAAGTACCTCAATAATTATTTTTGGTCCAGCATTATTTTGTCGCTTCCTTTCTACCCCTTTAATTTTCTTATGGTTGGTTAAGCATATCTGCCTGCAGTTGTAAGGTAGGGCTATCATCTGAAATGTGACAGATGTCAAAAGATTAAAAAACATAATGATAATGTTTTATCAGCTATAGCAATAACCTGGATAAATATTGGAAAAATGCTATAATGCTGTCTAGGTTGAAAGGTTTTCCATCCCCATTTTACTCAAAGTGTGGTCAAGTCATACAAAGATATGAGCACAACTGTTGGTATAAATTTTGATTTTGGTGAAAATGTGGCAACATATTGTTAGGAAGGCCTATAGAGTGAGCCATACTATCCTTGGAAACATTTCTTCAAAGGAAAAAATAAAGTATGGGTTCATCAACCAAAAAAAAAAAACACGGTTCCTTTATAAGTTTCATTGGTACACCCATTAATTGACTACAGCGAGTTGTGTTACTCAAAAAGGAAAATAAAAAAATTAAGCCAAATGAAAAGGGTGCAAAAATAATTTATGTACACAATACATGGAGTACTCAAAACCTTTATGAATTAAAAGTCTATGAACTGAAGTCAACATTTAGAATTTCAGATTTTTAGAGAGGGTTCATATTAGGGTCACCAGCTGTCAGGATTTTTTCCTGACAGTCAGGAAATTGGAATCTCTGTCAGGAAATCTGGAAATTAGGGTCTCTGTCAGGAAATCCAGTTACAGTGAGTACATGAAAGTTATTTTGAATCATTCCCAGAACTAACAAATACATTGAGTATGTTTCCTAGATGTTTTCTGTTCCCCTTGCATTACTTACATGCATTCAAATGCTGTATTAAAGCATCCTTGTTGTGGTTTATGCTTATACATGTGTGTGTGTGTGTGTGTGTGTGTGTGTGTGTGTGTGTGTGTGTGTGTGTGTGTGTGTGTGCATGTGTGTGCGAGTGAGTGTGGGGGTATTCAAGTATATACAAGTGCACATGAGTAACAAGTTGGCCATAACTTTTTTCACTTTTCATTACAAACGTCAGCATTGTACACAATAATTGGCTACCTTTGGTAGCCTGGGTAAGATGTGTGGGAAAGGGCCACCATGTTGATGCAATGGCACAGTTGCCATCTCTCAGTGCATGTCTCTCTGTCTGAGTTTTTGGCTGTAGATCCATCTGTATGGAACATGCTTGTCCTACCTGTCTCATGTGCTCTAGTTTCCTCCAAGACCCCAAATTCATGTTGTAGGTGAATTGATGTTCTTCTAATGTTCCAGTTTGTCTGTAGAAAGCACGCTGTGTGTGTGTCTCCATGCACATGTTTGCATGCGTGCGTGCATTTGTCTAACTTATGACAGAACCTGCATGTCAGTGCTAGTGGTGGTGTATGCATGTGTGAGTGTATCAATAGTAGTATTGCAGACAAAAGCATAAATCTCCTGGGCAGTGAAAAAAATAAGGCATGACAAGGTACACAGAACATTTAGACTTTTCGAACTTCTAGGAGCTGTCATTCCTGTTTGTATATTAAGGTTATTAGGGTTGTCTGCAGGGGGCCCACTTAGTCTAAAGCTCACTTCACACAGAGGTGGGCAAAGATTACAGAGCTTGTGTGTGGGCTGGGGATACTTTGGTAATAATTTTTTTTTACTTTTTTTTCATATTGAAACTACACAGGTGTGCACAGAAGGTTATTATAGCTTTTATATTGGCTGGGGACAGTGTTTTATTTGTTTCTTTAATTTTCCTCAAAATCACACTTCAGATTTATGCAAATAAGGCCACTATAACTTGTTTAGGGCCAGTATATTGCATTGGAGCAACACGCTGGAATTAATTAATATGAGTGTCATTTGTTTCACTTTCTTCACAATTGAAGATGTATATACAGGTAGCTGTGTTCTGTGGTTAAGGGGAAGGAGGTATGCTACAAATGTACAGCTGACTGATAGGTTGAAATATGTTGCTGTCCTATTAAGCTTATATCAAAGTTTCAAAACTTTAAGAGGGTACTCAGAAGGTGTCTGTCTTTTGGGGTTAGGAATAAGGAGGCATAATATGTAGATGGATAACAACAGTAACTTCAAATATATGACTGTGGCCATTTGTCCTTTCACTTTCATCCCAATTTAAAAACAGAGAGGAACACAAAATGAAACAATCGTTTTTGGGGTTGGGTGGAAGGCAATTATCCTATATATGATTTATGTGCCCTCACAATCCTTTTCTTCTCAGTTGATGGCTAAATGCTATTTAGTTTATTGGTGAGTACTGTGTCATCAGCCTTGAAAATGGATTCCTATCATATGTTCGAAGGTTTAAAACTTCGAATCACTGAAGGTCGACCTTTAATGATTAAAATTTTATAACCTCTAATCATATAATGGAGATCACCATAGGGAAGATTTCCCTTTACTGCACTGTAGTGTGATCTCGGAGTTGGTATATTTAAGTAGCGAGGGGGGGGTGCAGGGGGGCTTTTTTTGTTTTGGGCTTAAAATGTTTTGTTTTCGACATTCGAAGTATTAAACGTTTGATCATTAAAGTTAAAACTTTTAATACTTCGCTATTATGATATAGACCCTTAAAAATAACTTCTTCCTTGAAAAAAAAAGTTTTCCTTAGTCATGATTTTTTTATTCAGATCATCATTTTAATTTTTGTGGAGGAAAAGTATTAAAATGCACCTCAGAGCATTAAAAATCCATTAGCTTATGGGGACCCTTATAGTCCTCAGACCCCCACCATAATTAAAGTTATTACATTGCAATCTCAGCCAGTAAGGATATGATGATAGCATGTAGGAAAAAGCTGAAAAGCAATACAAAGTGAGGGAAAATAAAAGTACTGTGGAGGCGAGGATGGGAGGAAAACAGGAGAGCACTGGGGCATGTGCTAGGGTGATTATAGACAGCAGGGCTGAGAGTGCCATGGAACACTTTGCCTAAGGCTCCATATCATCTAAGACTGACCATGCAGGCACTGTACATAGCAACTGATGCTTCTGGGACTGGCTTGCTAAAAGTGGTGTGGCCACAGTCAGACAAGGGGTATGCTTTCATTATGCAGGGGGTGTGGCTTATTTGTCAGAGAATAGAAGGATGCACAGATGCCAACCCTAGTTTATGTATTATGTATAACACATTCAATCAAGGATCCAATAAAACTATACTTATCACATCTAGAAACAAACATCCCATTTAGGAAGCTAAAGCATAAAGGAACAATTAGACTACACCCACAACAACTCCAAGACCACAAGTAGGTAAATCCAAACTTCTCAAATGACAGGCTTTATTAAAGATGGCTTTTGTAAATAAGCATAGAACCAATTAAAACAAAGCACTGTGTACCAGTTAAGAGAAGTAACATGTATTTAATACAAAATGTAAAGAACAAACACTATTTCACATATGCTTCATCAGATTCAACAACAATCTATGCTACACTTCCTATCATTTCATTTTAACAAACATTTCTAGATCACGTGATTCCAAATTAAAGTAAACATATAATGATAATACACAATCAATTCAATATACATGAAATAAAAACAAAACATTGCCATAATAAAATATATTGTTTCTTCTTAAGATGAATTAATGTTTCAAGCCTCTCTGCATTAATATGCTTTTAAAGGAACCTCATCATTCAACCCACATTAATGCAGTGCATCAAATTCTAAATCATTTTCTTTCTTCAACTTAAGTAAAGTTCTTAATAACACCACTTCATGGGCTTTCTACAATAATTTCTAATATAACACTTAAAAGTGTGATTGTTAAATTCTTACATAACATGTTTCACCAATGCATTATTTCTTACTCGTTTTAATGTATCATTAAGATGTTCATATACCCTACCTTTTAACTGATGACTTGTTTTATCTTTATAGAATGCATTGCAGCTATGACAGAATGCCATATATACTACATTCTTTGATTTACAATCAGTGTTGTGTTTAAAATAACATTTCTTATGTGTTCTTGGATATATATAATACTAATTAGCATTTATATATTTATAGCTCATGCTTTCCTGTGTACCTTTTCTGTCTGATTCACTCTTATTATATTGTTTCTTATAACAGAGTTGTCTTTTCAGGTTCTTTGTATTTTTTAAAGTGAACATAGAGCATATCTTATGATTTTCTTTGTATATTTATTTGAACTCAAAACATTCCAATTTCTTTTTAGGATGTTACATATCTCATTAGTGTTTTGTTTGTAATCAATGAAAACATAGGATTTGCGAGTGTGCTGTCATTACATTTAATATTATTTTGTCCAATATTTCTTTTTTCCTGGATAGCAGCATTGTTTTTAGAATCAAAAAAGATATCATTATTCTTAAGTCTGTGCTGTAATACTTCTTTTTTAACATCTAAGAGTTGCTCAGTCTTATAGCCTCTCTTTATCAAATTATTTTTCAAGGAATTCATAGCATCATCTAAACTATCATAATCATTAGTGACCCTAGAAGAATGCAACATGTGACCTCTCACTATATTCCTAAAAACATATAATGGATGTATGCTCTTCTTATGTAAAAACATTTCCTTCTTACATTCATTCTTAAAACCCCCAGTGGAGACATTTCCATAGTAATCGTATGAGATGTCCCTATGTTCAACCCCTACACTACTGGACATTTAGCATAAACGTTTGATCTGTATGGTACCAGGTGTTCCTTTTTTGTGCAGAATTTCTTGTTTGTTCACTTTTAAAAATATAAAGGACCTGAAAAGACAACTTTGTTATAAGGTTATAAGAAGCACTATAATAAGAGTGAATCTGACAGAAAAGGTACACAGTGAAGTAGGAGATGTAATTATTGTAAATATATAAACACTAATGAGATTAAAGAAGATTAAATAAAAAAGATAAAATAATAAAGAGAGATTAAAAAAGAGAAGGCCCACAGAGTATTGTGGAATGTCTTTGCTGACTGACCTCTTAGTTGCAAATTTGTTGCAACTCTAACTCTGCTTTTACATTTCTGAAGCTGGATGGTATTTGAGTTAATGATGGTAGGGCTAACCTCCAGGCTAGATAATGTGTGAAGAAAGTCAGAATATAGCATAGTAAATAATGGCTTTGCATACCAACAACAGCAGTATTTTCTTGCATTCTTCTTCCTTCTGGATCATCATTGCTCTATTAATGTTGTCAAATGTTTGCTTCATCTTCACAAAACCACACTGATCCACATCCATCAATTTTGGCAACACCTTTGTCATTCTTTTAGCTGTTATAGACATAAACACTTTATAATCATGGTTTAAAATTGAAATGACCCTATATGAGGCTGTATCTGATGCCTTTACTGTCAACAGTTATTACAGCCATCACAGCTTTTTTTCCAAGATATTAGTGCTTTCCCTCCCTTTAAAATATTGTTAAAAAAGACTTCCAGATCCTTATCAGTTTCTTCCCTCCTAGCTTCCAAACTTCCACTGGAATACCATCTATTCCTGTAGTTTGGTTATATATGACCATTTTTATCTCATCTCCTCCTGTCTTAATTATTAATTGTTGAGCCTCATCTACCTCTAACCTTGGCATATTTAAGTCACCCATAAATATTTCCATTTGACATTCTAATTTTGGCTCATCCCCCACCATACTTCTCAACCTCTTAGAGTAAGAAATCTGGACAAAGCCATAAAAAAAGTGGTACAAATAGGGAAACCTTTGAAATATTGCTCTTACAAACTTAGAAAGTTGATAGAATATCAGGTTTTGCATTAGCATGAATTTTCTGAAGGGTATGAAGTCTAAAACTCAAATGTCTGTCATTATTTTCCAATTTCAGTCTTCAATGATTTGGCACTAATTTGTCAGAAAGCCGCACTTTTATGAAAAACGAGCCAAAAATATAAGGCAAAAATCTGTACATTCTGCAAAAATCCATATAGTTGAGAGGTATGTCTCCCACAGGTTATCCACTAAGAAATTTTTATAACAACAATGATGTCCATGTTGAGCCAAACATGGAACTTAAAGATGAGGAGCCTAGCTTTAATTTATAAGTCTTTTAAAATTTCCCCTTAAGGGGGTTAGACAGATTTTGGAGCTTTTCTCCCCGGGCCTCCTCGGAAAATGGACTACTAGCACAGTCGGTCTATCCTGATAAACAAATGTAAAATAAATAAATTAAAGAACAGGCAAGGGGGGACCCATTTAGACAATTATCAGATGAGAGGTGGTACATGACCTCACAGAGAATGGGGTCTGAATGGAAGGCAGAGAAATTGGACTTTCTTGTAAATTCTGAGTGGGAATTTAAATATTAAAATCATTAAGATAGATGGAGGAGTGCATTCCTTCAAGTTCCATGTCTTCAACTATAATACCTTAGAGCTAAATCCTTCACACTTTTCATTTTTTATAAAAGGGCTTACTTTCATTCCCACTGCCAAGACTGGCAACATCAGTCAGTGATGTACTTATTAACGTACTTATTAACTCAAAGATATTTTTGAGGAAAGTCAAGTTGGCAATATATTTTGAAAATCCAGCAGAACCTAATGTTCACCCACCATTTAAGAAAAAGAGTCTCTTTAATCACCCTTTGCATCCTACATTTGGTAACTTTGAAGCATTAATCGAGCATATTAGACATTGCTTGAATACTAACAAGAGACATGTATTTCATTTACATTCTGATGAAAAAAGTATTTTGAAGAATTGAACTTGAACAAGGATATAAGAGTTATGAAACCTGATATGAGGGGAGGGGTGGTTGTTATGGACATCTAGTGTTATAGGGCCAAAATGTTGAATCTACTGAATAGTGATTCTAGATTTGTGCAAATTTCAAAAATATGAGATTAACATGACCTATAGGAGCATCAATTTTATTTTAATTATTTATTTATTTAACATTTGTTTGCAGGGAAATTCCAACTGGGACAGAGCCCATTTTCAATGGAGGCCCAGGGCAAAACACTCCAGATGCATGAATGTAGGAGGAAACTGGAGTACCCAGAGAAAAAACCTATGAGAATGCAGGGACGACATGCAGACTCTGCACTGAAGGAACCCCAGACAGGAATTGAACTGGAGAACCTCTTACTGTGAGGAGAAAATTCCAACCGCTGCAGCATTGCACCGCCCCATTTCGAATGACAACTTTTTACAGGGTAGTTTAGACAGGAGTCTATTTGAACTTCTTATAAATCCTGGACGAGTTATTCCATCAATCTTGGTGATACCAAAGATTTACTAGATTCAACCCTTAGGCCAATATGGCAGCATTTGTGGACAGGAAATTAAAATCTGTATTATGACTATATGATCATATATTAATAGACTGTTAGGATTTCATAGCCAAGGGTCCTAGAGAAGGCAGTTTTCCCAATGTATGTTTGTTAGTAAAGATATCCAAGATTTGTTCTCTGTAATTTCTCACAGTACAGAAATGGAATGGTGTTAAGAAATTTTAATTGAACATGAATTTTTGACCACAAATGATCTTAAAATTGTTATGGGATGTTTGGAACTTCACAGCCAAAAAAACAAAAACTTCCTCGTAGATGTAGGAGCACAAATGAAGTAATCCAATATCGACCAAAAACAGCAGTTCCACACAACGGAGCTGAATAAAATACTTTATTTACTGTGGTAAGTGCTTTCACGGACAACAATCTGCTTCATCAGACCAAATAGCATAGCTTCTTAAACACCTGTTTAAATAGTTAATTCAAAAACATGTGACAAATCTAGCAAATCATGTCTAATGCCTTAAAGATACCACAAGATTAAAAACATTACTATGGATCAGTTGCATGTCTATAAATAACAAAATGCCCAAAAATGTATAAGGAGAGTATATAAAAAATATAATAAAAAAGTATATATATATATATATATATATATATATATATATATATATATATGTGTGTGTGTATGTATGTATGTATAAAAATATGTATGTATAAATATAAATATAGATACATAAATTCATGAAATGTGCAATGTATGAAAATATATAAAAGAAACATATATAAATATATATATATATATATATTTATTTATTCTTTATGTTCATCTATTGTTATCTTTACTGACAACTATTGACTTAAAACTGTTTTATATTACTTAATGTTTTAGTGGTCTGGCTCTAAGAAACGGTTTTAATGAAACTTTGGTATTTAAACCTGGTGTCTTATCTGCCTTCACACGCATAATCCATCTTTGTTCTGCTGCTTCAGTTTGATTTCTTATATTGCCTCCCCTCTTACTAGTTCTTACCACTTCAAATGCCATAAATTTAAATGTATGTGTCAAATCATTCTCTGCTACGTGCGTGGCTAAAGCACTACTTTCTTATTCCTAATGTCACGTATCTGTTCCAAAATCCTATCCTTCAAGGGACGATTAGTTTTCCCAACACAATAATAGGAACATTCAGTGTAATAAGAAAAATAGACCACATTTTTTGTCTGACAATCAGCATAAATGGAAAAATCTATCTTGAAGCCTAAATGTGGATGTACAAAGTGTGTCCCTATATGTATGTGAGTGCAAGCCATACATCGCCTGCAGGTATATGTACCTACTCTGTCAGATTGCATATTATCCAGGACATTGTGGGACTTATAGCATAAATGGCTCTTCAAAGTCTTATTGTTCCTGAAAGTAAAATGTGGAAATCGGTCAATTACACCCTCCAATTCCTGTATCGTAGATAGTATCCCCCAGTTTTGCTTGATGACATCACAAACTATATGGACGTCACTAGCATAAGTTAATGCCATTCTTAACTTATTGTCAGAGGTAGGAAAACTTGTGCGTATATTGGATGCTTGTATAACTGTATTGTTAATGGAACAGTAGGGTTTACATCTACCCTCCCTCTCTTTCCAAGCTTCCTTTATCACTAAATAAATTCTATGCACCTTATAGCCTCTATCTATTAATTCTTGTTTCAATGTCTGTAGGGCTATAACTAGGGAGGGGTCATCATTATGTATCCGCATAATGCGATAGACCTGACCCTTCAGTACATTACTTTTAACATGTCTAGGATGCATACTACTATGGTGTAAAATATTGTTTTTCCTTACGTCTTTTCTAAAAAGACTAGTAGAGACTGTTTAGTGGGTGACACACTAATCTTTACATCCAAGAAATCTATTGCTCTCTCAGAATATTTGAAAGTGAATTTTAGAAAACTAGTAATGCCATTCAAATAACACAAAAATTAATTTAATTTCTTCCCAGTGTCTCGCCACACAAGAAAAATATCATCCACAAAATGTTTGTACCAGTGGATGCATCCACAGTAGTCATTGTTATTAAGCACATAATTCATTTCCCACTGAACCAAATAAAGATTGGTGTAGCTATTGGCACAGGCTGTGCCCATAAATACACCAACTTTCTGAATGTAACAATCTTCCCCAAATAAAAAAAAATTATTCTCCAGTATGATTTGAAGAAGGGCACACAGAAGTCTAATCTTATTTCCCTCCACATAGTTGCTTCTCAGCAGATCTCTAATGCTATCAATCCCCCAATCATTGGGGATGACAGTGAACAAAGACTCAGTCACCAGAAAACAAGGACTTGATATATGCTCAAGGTATCTATTCAGATCACTCAAAAAATCTTTAGTGTCCTTAAGTACTGGTACACAGTCTCGCAAATATATGTGGAGATTCTTCTCAACAAAGATGGAAAGCGGTTCTGTGGCCCAACCCCTACTAGAAACTATGGGCTGCATGGGTGGATTCAGCAGGTGTTTATGCACTTTTGGTAAACCATATAAAAGTGGCACTACTGGAAATTCAACATTCAAATAATCAAATAAAGATTCAGATATCATTCCAGTCTGCAAAAGATCAAACACAAAAAACTGCACTGCTTCTATCACTCCTTTCAGGCCTAGAGGTGTCAAATAGGCATAAGTCTCCGAATTACTAAGTATTAATTGCATGTTACTCAAATAGAGCATTTTATCTAGGACCACAATCCCTCCCCCCCTTATCGGCTGGCCTTATTTCAATGCTACTCAAACTTTTCAATTCCTGCAATGGTAGTTTTTTATTATAAGACATGGTGAAATGAGTATATGTCATGTTATTCTCAAACCTATCCCTAAGTTGTGTTTCACAAACATTTACAAACAAGTCATTCACACAGTTGGGAGGTGGTATATAAACACTAGGTTGTTTACAAATACATTGTTCATATGAAACCCCCTTAAACAAAGTTTTAAGTGTCAAGTTTCTGCCAAACAAGTGTAAATCTTGCAGAACATTGACTACATCAGTCTTCTGAGTAGGTACAAACATTAACCCTCTGTTCAATAAATTGATTTGGGTCTCAGACAATGAATGAGAAGATATATTAAAAACTAAACCTGTCTGGTACATTTGCCTACTCTCTTGTCCTCTTCTAGACTGTGCCTCCGTCATCCTTTCGTACTGGTTACTCTGCTCCTGGATCGTCCTGTTATCGGAAGGTGATGTTTTAGTAAAAAATGGTTCCCTGTTGTAGGACTACTGCTGGTTGAACTTGCACCATTCAAAAGTACGTCTGTCCGTTGAACAGCACTTTGTTTGGGTCTGACAACAGGTTCAGGATCGGCTGCCGTTCTTACCTGGTTAACTCCATCATTATGTTGTGTGCTACAGACGGTGCTTACATTGTTCACCTCATTCACTTCGCGTAAAATACTAGGCTACAGCAAAGAACTTTGATCTTCTAATGTTAAATTCTCCCTCCTTACCTCTGCACTCTGCGTCTGCACTAATGGTTCATTCGCAGTAACTGCATTAGCATGTCTCCGCCCTATGGGTAGGGTACACTGAGGCTGTAAATTAGAATTGCTTCTCTCTCTGTTCCATGAGAACACTGCCCCATCTCGGAAATCCTCGAGATCTCTTTGGATTTTCCTAGTTTTAAAGCCTGGCAGTTGTTTTTCATAGTCAGAAACATTATCTAACAGATTTTCTAGTTTATTGCTGAGCACATCTTCTGAGTATTTATCATATATAGTACTATGTAAATCAATAATATCTCTCTGTAACTGTAGTTCTTCTGGGTGGAAAAAGTCTATCAGTAATTCCATATATTTCTTGCTACATTCCAAATTCAATGTCTGCCACCATCTTAACAGTTCAGGATACTGATGCCCATAACTCGGCATATTCAGAACTCGCATCCCTCTAGGAGCTAAACCTAGCTTGAGGGAAGCTTCTAAATGCAGTCGCTGCCACTGCATACATTTAAATTTATATAACTTGTTCTCAAGATCATGGTAGTTGAGCAAGAATGCTTCAAATTGAGATTCATCTGTCAGAGGCATTAACGGTTGCTGCTCTAAGCTTACAGTTAACAGGGGATTGGAGCCAGATTCACGCAGGGAATAAAGACATTCAGACATTCTTTTGCCTTGTCCGTTCCTTAATTTAAAGGAAGCCGTAGAGGCAGTCCCTGAGGCAGAAAATTCACCAACAGTTTCTGTCATGTTCTACGGGAGGCAACAATGAAACCACACAGCCAAAAAACAAAAACTTCCTCGTAGCTTTAGGAACACAAATGAAGTAATCCAATATCGACCAAAAACAGCAGTTCCACACAATGGAGCTGAATAAAATACTTTATTTACTGTGGTAAGTGCTTTCATGGACAACAATCCGCTTCATCAGACCAAATAGCATAGCTTCTTAAACACCTGTTTAAATAGTTAATTCAAAAACGTGACAAATCTAGCAACTCATGTCTAATGCTTTAAAGAAACCACAAGATTAAAAACATTACTATGGATCAATTGTATCTCTATAAATAACAAAATGCTCAAAAATGTATGAGGAGTGTATATAAAAAATATAATAAAAAAGTATATATATATATATATATATATATATATATATATATATGTGTGTGTGTGTGTGTGTGTGTGTGTGTGTGTGTATGTATAAAAATATGTATGTATACATATAAATATAGATACATCAATTCATGAAACATGTGCAATGTATGAAAATATATAAAAGAAACATATATATATTTATTTATTCTTTATGTTCATCTATTGTTATCTTTACTGACAACTATTAACTTAAAACTGTTTTATATTACTTAATGTTTAAGTGGTCTTACAGCCAGACCACTTAAACATTAAGTAATATAAAACAGTTTTAAGTTAATAGTTGTCTGTAAAGATAACAATAGATGAACATAAAGAATATATATATATATATATATATATATATACATATATATATATATATATATATATATGTTTCTTTCATATATTTTCAAACATTGAACATGTTTCATGAATTTATCTATTTATATTTATATGTATACATACATATTTTTATACATACATATATGTATATACTTTTTTATTATATTTTTTACATACACTCCTCATACATTTTTGGGCATTTTGTTATTTATAGAGATGCAATTGATCCATAGTAATGTTTTTAATCTTGTGGTATCTTTAAGGCATTAGACATGAGTTGCTAGATTTGTCACATGTTTTTGAATTAACTAAACAGGTGTTTAAGAAGCTATGCTGTTTGGTCTGATGAAGCGGATCATTGTCCGTGAAAGCTCTTACCACAGTAAATCAAGTATTTTATTCAGCTCTATTGTGTGGAACTACTGTTTTTGGTCGATGTTTGGAACTTGTTTTGGACGATAACTGTGTGTACTTTGAAGGGGAATATCATAAGCAAATAAGGGGGTTGCTATGGTAACGGCCTGTGCCCCCCCTCCTTTGCAAACCTAATTTTACTACACTGGGAAAAGTGTTTTGTGTTTAATTCCCCTTTTTATACAAATATGGTGCTGTGTTTTCATTTTTGGATGATGTTATTGTATTATAGAAAGGCACTAGAGCTGAATTGGATGAATTTATTCAACGTGTCAATGCTACTACCAAATATTTAAGTTTACTCATAGTGTTACATTACAAGAAGTACATTATTTGGATGTCAAGTTGACCAATGTTCTAGGGTCAACAATTTAAAATTGCCTTTGTACAGGGAAGAACATTTTACCAATTCATAACTATTTTTAATAGCAACCATCCCCTTCATCAGAAATAAGGAATAGTAAAGGGTCAGGTAATGCGGGTTACCTGTATGACATCCAATTATGGTGATTTGGTAAAGGAACTAAAATGTGTGGCTAAGTTGTTTTTGAAAGAGGATACCCCTAACAGCTAGCTACCAACATGAAAAAAGAAATACAAGAAGGGTGGGGTATCAGATTTACTGCCCTTCTAGGTACAAAATGGAGGGGTGAAAATTGTATCAACTTAAAATATGATAAATGCCTTATGAATGAAACAGAATCAAATTACATGAGATCATTGACATTGAAATACAATCATGATATGGTGGTAATACAGAAACGTATTTAAAAATATTGGGACAGTTTTTCAAGGTTGCCCAATAGTCAAGCAATTTTACAAACCCCTCTTATATAGTTATAAAAGGGGATATAACATTAAAAACCTTCTTGACAACTGTTGATAGAGAAAGACTAAGACTTAGGTAAGATAAAGTAGGTACTTACAAAGGGTTCCTATCATGTAATCGAACTTTTACAAGTTCAAACCTCATATGGCTGAGACCATAAGTTCGAATTTGTAAACGTTTGAGCGTTTCAATGGAAATCTCCATAAGCGGAGGTTTCCATTTTGTTCAATGGGGTGCGATCTCGGAGTTGGTATATTTAAGTAGTGGGGGTGCAGGGGGGCTTGCCCCCCTCCTTAAAATGATTTATTTTGTTTTCCGTTGTTTTGTTTTTTTTTTATCCATAGTCAAGAGTTTTTTAATTCAAACATAATGGTTCGAACATTACATGTTCGAAGTTATAAGACTTTGACTGTGTGATATAGACCCCTTACAAAAGTGGTATGGGCCAATATTATGCAGCCTACTATTAAAATTCCTATTGCTGTTAATAAATACTTTGTTTCTCAAAAGGTGTCATTTACCTTGCCTATTGTAATGTGTTTCTTATTTTATGATGGGAAGACACAGTGAGCCTTAAAAGCAAGGGTTTATGAGCATTATTACAAGATAACTAAGCAAGTGGAAACAAATGCACTATATTAGCATTTAAAAACATGTAAGAAAGGTGCATTCCTGTTCAGGGTATTAGAACAAGTAGAACCAAATCCTAGGCGTGAACAATGGGGGACTTTACTCGAATAGTGGGAATTAATATGGTAGTTATGCCTTATTGCCAGTCTACACCCAGGACATAATGGATAGCTGTCACTATGTCCAGTTTTGAAAATGCATGCAGCCAAGCTAAAACAACAACATTTTTGCCCAGTAAAGTTTTTTTTATAATAAAAAACAATACCATGATTCACAAGTTGATAACAGGAACATTGTCAATAAAATAAATGATGCATTTTACATATTTTACCAAAAGCTTTTAAAATGTAACAAGTTTAATTTTAGAAAACAATCTTCTTCTTTCGGCTTTTCCCGGTTAGGGGTCGCCACAGCGGATCACCTGTCCGCTCATGATTGGCAGTGGAGTTTTACAGTGTTGAGTTGCCAGCCCGGCGCCCAACCTTCTACAGAAGGCACACACTCACACCTAGGGCCAATTTAGAGTGTCCAATCCACCTACAGCATGTCTTTGGGATGTGGGAGGAAACCGGAGCACCCGGAGGAAACCCACACGACCACAGGGAGGATATGCAGACTCCGCACAGAAGGCACCCCTGCTGAGGATTGAACTGGAGGACCTCTTGCTGTGAGGTGGCAATGCTAACTGCGGCACCACCGTGGCCGCCCTAATTTTAGAAAACAATATATAAGTATTCATTTTATTTGGAGTGTGTTGTTACTTTAACAAGCTGATGAGTCTGAGAAAATTTGTTTTATTGAGATTGACAATTTAAATAGGAAGTGATGTAATCAAATTTACTTGCATTTCCTGATAGTGAGATTTAAAAATGGACTTTTTGGTGTACTGAATCATTCTGATGAAGTCTTTAATGAAGATGAAAGTGCTCAATAAATTCTGTGTTTTGTAAAATGTATGTAGTTGTGTTGGTTTGGAAACCTTCTGTGAATCATTTCTGAAGTATTTTTTGTGGTTATTAGTTTCTGCTTCATTTTGGTGCCTACAGATTTTTCTTGGACTATCTTAATAGAACCAAGTCCTTTAGAAAAGCCAATCAACTGTGTATTTCATGTGTTTGGTACTAAAAAAGGATAACCTGTGTCATATAGACATTTTTCGCGGGTAGTTCCTGGCCTTCACCTTTTGTTATGTCAACCATGATGAGCCATTTCCAGGTAGTAATAAGGCACATTGTTCATGGGTTTCAGTAGTGTAGCTCAGGTGAGGTGGAAGGGGCAACTACCCAGAGCACAAAGTACTGGGGGGGTATGATCGGCTAATCCCAATCACTCTTTAATACACACAGGCATATTGTATTATTGTAATTATAAGATAAAGAACAACCACACACTGGAGCTGAGAACTGCTGAAATTTAATGTTTTCTGGTACCACGGCTATACAATATATTGTATTTACAGTCAAATTTGAGCACTCCCTTTGTGGTCTAAAGTATAACAACTGATTGTTATACCGTTGCAAGCAGTTCACTACAGCTTAAAAAAAAAAAAAAAAACTTTTTTTAACTGAAACCTGAGTGCTGTAGTGCTCTGTGCAAGGTATAAATTGTAGCAATTGCTTTCTACATCTGTAGCAAACAGTTTGCTACAGTTTAAAAAAAAAAAAAAAAAATATATATATATATATATATATATATATATATATATATATATATTATTTTTTTTTTTATTAAATGAGAGGAAGGAGGGTCAGGTGCAGAATGCAGAAAAGAAGAGCTGGGGTGCAGACTGGTTACTTTCTGCAGGAAGCCAACCTAATGGCTAAATGGAGTTTTTGCAGAAGTCTTTTTTTATTCGCTCTTCACTTCACTGTCACAGGGAGCTGGTTGAGCCAGCTATCCTTCTGCTGAGTCTTGTATTCCTTTATGACATAGTCCTCTGCATATTCTTCTACAAGCAATTACATACTGGATTCTTAATTTATTTATTTAGATTTATTTATTTAGAAACAGGACTGACATCGCTAAGACCATTCTCTAGGGTTTGCTGGATTCCCTTCCTAGTTGAATAAGCTATGGTATACTACCCTTAGGCTACTTCAGTGGGAATGATGAACATAGTACAGTCGAGTAAGCTACACTTGCCAATAGTAGTAGATATTTGAATTCCTCACTGCACTCACACTCCATCTACCCATGATGTGTTGAGTTATACTTTTCTGGTTAGTTCAGGTTAATTATGATACTTCTTATATAGTTGGTAAGAAAGTCCTGAAGATTTTCCACTCTGACTGCTGATTTTCCTGTGATGTTCAAAACATTTATGAATACTATGCCCACAGAAGAAAAGGGCTGGGTCAGATAACTGATGATGATTCAAAAATTGGAAGTATAGATAGAATACCTGACGAACACAAATTACTTCAAATATATTTAAATAAGCTGTTTTGCTGGGTTGAGGAAAATAATAAGTTTCAACACATAAATGTGCAATATTATATATACAGTCCAAAAATAAACATTATCCATATACAGTTAACGGACACATTTAAACAGAAAAGAAAGAATATAAATACTTAGATATACTAGTATCAAACAAGTTTAACTTCAAATTTCATATTAACTTGAAGTAAAGGAAATATTATTATACTATAAGGCAAATGTTTAGGACAATTTCATTAAGAAATGCAAAAATATTGCTACCCTTCTATAAGAAAAAAAGACCTTTGTTGGAGTGCAGTCTGACATTTTGTCTACTAGTTATAGCTGATATTGATAAGAGGGGAAAATATTCAGAAGTGCTACACCAAAATGATCCATTCAGTAAAAGAAAATACATACAAATGTCATCTGAACTAAAACCATATTCTGTAGGGTACAGAAAATTGTCAGGAGACTTGATATGACCATGTAAGATTGTGAAAGAATAAAATCTAAAAAACATCTTGGGTATGGAGGTAATGAATTGCTCAAGGGGTACTAGGAGCAATAATTTGGTAATGCAAATTGAAGGATGTGATACAAGTTTAAAGAATAATTACATCAATATTAGAGTAGTAAGATAATGAAATAGGATACCAATTACTGTTAAGTTATCAAATGGCTTAAGTGCTTTTAAAATGGCACTCAGTGATTACTTTATTGGTAGAGGTTTTTTCTACCTATAGAGCTCTTTACTTGATCCTGTTTGGGACCTGATCCTAATAAGAGTCCAAATAAGCTTAGTTATAAAAATGTATTAGGACCTGAATTGCTTTCTAATAAAGATTTGAATACCCTGAGAGAACAGTGAGCTACCTTCTTGAAGCTGATTTTTGAAATAAGCTGCTGAGAAGTAGAAATCCTTAATGGCTAGAGAGCAACATTAGCAAAGCCCAATGATGAAAATAAGGAGTTTCTCAATAGTATGTACTGCTACAATTCAATTAGTCTTCTGCCTAATACAGGAAAACCATTGACAAGTTAGCACTTTACAGACTGTTGGAAGAGTTTAGTCGTTTAGGACAATATAACATTTACAATCATACCTATCACAAAAACTGATGTAGTATAATATGGACCTTTATAGGTTGGTACTAGGCTATCAGCCCTAGGGCCTATACAAGCCTAGCCAGAACAATTCCCTGGCTATTTCTTCAAACACTATTTACTTCCCTGGACCCCTGTCTAGCAGGGTGACTGACGTGATCCCCAGGGTGAATTTCCTTTCTTCCATCCAATCGTCAAGGTTCCTTTTGAAGAGGGCCAAAGAGGCACTCTGCTTGACATGTATGGGCAATCTATTCCAGAGTCTGGGGAGTCTCTGGGTCAGGAACCTATCCCTCCAGCATGTTTTGTTTATTGTGATGACAAGGTTTAGATCCCTGGAGCATGTGGCTCTGAGGGATTGGGATTTCTTTAAGTGTAGCATGTCCAGCAGCTCTAGGTTTGACATGGCCTTGTATGTTAAGCAGAGATCGCCTCAGAGCAGACGATATGTGACAGAGTATAGCTGGAGTTTTTTAAGGGGTCAGCGTAGGGCATCAGATTTAGGCCTGTGATTCTTTTAATGAGGTATTTCTGCAGCATTTCCAGTTGTTGTAGATGTCTTGAGAGGTACATACCAAATGGGGTGTTGTATTCTATAATGGGTCTAATGAGGGATGAGTACAGTGGGACAATGACCTCCTTTTTTCTGGATGAAAAGCCCTTAGTGATGAGGTGTGCCACATAGAAGGATTTCCTGACTGTTGTGGCGATGGGGTTATCGAAGGTGAGACCACTGTCCACCTGTGTCCCTAAGTCTCTTATCACACTTTCAGTGTTTAGTGTACTGCCACCTATATGGTAATTCATGGATACATGTTTTTTCCCAAAGGGGATAACTATACATTTCTTGGCATTGAGCTTGAGCCCATGGCTCTGTCACCAAGCATCTGTTTCTGTAAGGCACTTTTGTAGAGTATCCACATCATTTGGGAATTCAATAATGGCTCCCAGTTTGCAGTCATCTGCGAACTTTGTTAGCCAGAGTGCCTTAGTGTTGGCCTGTACTTCAGAGAAGCAGATGCCAAACAAGAGCAGTCCCAGGACTGAACCCTGAGGAAATCCACTTGTCACTTGTCTGGAGCTGCATTTGGAGTCGGCTACTTTTACAGTGTGGGTTCTATCAGTAAGCCAGTTAGCAACCCTTTGGGTGACGTAGGGATTAATGTCCAGCTTGGTAAGTTTATCTATGATTCCAGAGTAGAGGATGGTGTCAAAGGCCTTAGCAAGGTCTAGATAGGCTGTGTGGACCACCTTACCCTTGTCCATGGCTCTGGAGACTGTTTTGAAGAAGTCAATCAGGTTCAGGAGACAAGATTGGCCCTTCACAAACCCAAACTGGGTGGGGTCCAGTGTTTGAAGGTTGCCAATGTCTTTGTTTATAAGTTCCATGATAATACGTTCCATGGCCTTGCAGATAAGGCTAGTCAGACTGATGGGACGGTAGTTTCTGGGATCCAAGGTGGATCCCCCCTTGTGGAGTGGGATAACTGTAGCTCTGCATCACTCAGTGGGCTGAGCTGAGGCTATGATTAAACATGAGACTTAGGTGAGGTGCCAGTTCATATTGTAGTTCATGTAGTACACAGCCCGGGATGTCATCTGGTCCCATGGATGCTGTATTCATAGCTTTGGAGAGTGCATTTTTTACCTGTATGGCCGTTATTACCGGAATTTGGCAATCTTCCAGTATTGAGATGGCCATTTAGGGGATGAGAGGGGGGTGAAGTTGGCACTGAATCGATCTGCCAGGATATTGGCAATATCCTTGGGATCAGTATATTTAATGCCATTCTGTTTTAGCTCAGAGCAGCTCTGGGCATTGCCATTTAGATTCTTGACATAGTTATAGAATGCCTTGTGGTTGTCTTTGGAATCTTTGGCAATTTTATTTTCGTAACTAGCTTTGGAGGATTTTATGAGGGATCTCAGTTTCTTACTGAGGCTGGTAAGGGAGTTTTTTGCATCCTGGGATTTTCTTCTTTTCTGCAACAGTTTCTTCCTTTTGTTGTAAAGTTTGTTTATGGCAGGGGACCACCAGATTGGCTTCCTTTTTTTGGATGAAAGCATCTTGGTTTTATTTGGGATGGCACGATTCATGCATGAGTGGATGTGCTCGTACAGTGCCTTAGTGTAGGATTCAGAGGTTGAACTTTTAGTTCCCGTCTGCATGGGTGTCATGAAGTTTGTCACTTCTGACTTGAGTAGCATGAAGTTGGCTTTGGAGAAGTATTTTATGGAGGTTTCCTTACTGGGGGGTCGGGGAGGGATGTGGATGTTAAGGGTGATTAGCTTATGGTCAGACATGACTAACGAGGGGGTGACCATAGGTGTGGAGCATCGATTTACCATGTTGGTAATGACCAGGTCTAGGATATTGGAGCCCCTGGTGGGACTCTAGATTAGTTGATCCAGGGCATTGGAATTTATGAATTCCAAGAACCGTTGGGCAAAGGTGTTGGTACATGAGTAGTTTTCCCAGTTAATGGCAGGGTAGTTAAAATCACCCAGTATTAGGGTGTTTGGTTCTATCTTAATATTTTCCAGTATGTTTATAAAGGTGTAGTGAGAATCTTGAGGTATGGTGGGGGATCTGTAGCAAGCTACAATTTGGATTGCAGTCTTACCTAGTGTTAGTTGCACCTGGAGAATTTCAGACGCATTGTGTTGGGCAACTAGCCTGGTGGTGTGAATATCCTTGGTGAATACTGACACTCTTCCACCATTAGTGTTTCGGTCCTGGTTTGGTGGCTGAAAAGTGTGGTAAGAGTTGTAGCCTGGTATTGCAGGGGTGCTCTCTGGAGCCTTGAACCAGGTCTCAGTTACTGCACAGATATTGATGTTCTCCATTTTTAGGAGTGCCTCGAGAGAGTGCATTTTGAGGTTTAGACTTCTAGCATTGAGTAGCATTACCTTCAGATTTTGCATGCTTGTACCTGTTATGGTGGTGGTTTTGTCCTTTGAACTTTGCCTAAAAAAGGCATTATAGGGGTGGCAAGAGCCTTTGCCAGTAACCTGAATCCCAGGGGTGATAGGTGCACACCAACTCTGGCAAAGCATCGTGGTCTGTCAATCATGTCGTCCCAGGCAGACAGATACTGGATCCCCTTTGAATGACACCAGAAGCTTAGCCAATTGTTGAAGTCAATCATTTTGTCCTTATATTGTGGTATCATTCTGGGCAAAGGCAGGATGCTACTCAGGGCTAGGGTCATACCTGTCTGGGCCACATGATCCGAGATCTCTTCCATGTCTCTTTTTATGTAGTCCAGGCAGGTATGTCTCAAGTCATTCACTCTAACATGGACAATGACAGAGTCATATTTGTACTTGTTGTGGAGTGACTTGAGTGCATGCGTTATGTGGTGGATCCTGGCACCTGACAGGCAGCTGACTGTAATTTTCTCCTTGTTCAACCTGGTGAGAGGGACATCAGTGTGCCGGACTATAGAGTCACCTATGACTAAAGTGTTAGGTATATTGTCTTGCCTTAGGGGCTGTTGCTGGGTGGCACACTGGTGTTGTGAACTATGTGACACTTTGGTCGTGATTTGTGTTTGTTTGCGTTTCAGCTCCAGAGGTCCTTGTTGCTTGGGCAGGTTACATTTAAGGGCCTCTGCATATATGGATTTAGAGTTGTTATATGTGGGTGTTGGTGGTGTGAGTTTAGAAGGGCTATGTGTTGCGTGAGGTGTAGTGTGGATGTTAACCTTCTCCTCTTGACTGTCTAGCACAATCTTGGGTGGAGAGAGCTTTGCTTCCATTTTGGCTATGTAAGTGCATCTCTCACAGTTTGTAGTGTTGGATGGTAGGAGGAGGGGGTTGTCTGTGTACATGAGGCAATTGCTGCATTGCCCCAGCATGCCCAGATTCACCAGGTGGACAGGAGAAATCACCGGAAGCTGACCACTGGACATGTCTGGTTTGGTGCTTTATTTTTTTGTAAAGTACAGGAGCTGTTCTCCCTTACCTTAGCAAGGTACTTTGCAATTATAGGCTGTTTAGTGCCTACTATTAATTTCTCCTTATTAACAAGGAGAGTTGAGTGCTTGTATCAGTTTAAGGCTTCCTAGTGCTTTCCATCAGGTATTAGAGAAAGTGCTAGTCACAGGGATGCTTAAAGGTAAGATGAAAAAAAAATGCACACTGCAGTGTGCACTAGAGAAGTTAGATGTGAAAGTAGGTAACTTAAGTTTTATCTGTTTAAAAAGTTAAGGTTTAGTGGAGAGTTACTATTTTTAAAACAGCAAGATGGGTTGAAAGGGGCAGTCACTTTTGTATTCTGGTACTATGGAATACAGTAGGATGGCCAATAAATTTAAATAGTTGAAGGGGTGGGATTTCAAAAATGATGATTTTGTGATTACTCACACAAGCCAGTGAAAGTAGAGAGGAAATGAGATATATGGTCAGATTAACATAAGAGGCAGGCAACTAGAAAGACAGTGGTAGTTAACAAGACAACTATAACTGGGTGGAAGGGCAGGAAAAAAATTCTGCCTGACTCAGAAGAGAGAGAGCTGTGGTCTCTTTTGAAGTTTTAATATGCTGTTAAAGCAGAATGCAAGTAAAACACAAGGTAAAGAAAACAAACCACAGTATTCAAAATATAGAACGGCAATAAAGTAATACAAAATACAAAAAAATAAAAGCAAACTAACCTTTCCCTCACAGCAAAGTGTAGCGGAGTCTGGATGAGCCTTTCTGGTAAAGCTCTGAAATGTTTTATTTTACCCCTTAAATAGAAGGTTTAGTTCCTAGCTCCACCCCCTCAGTTAACAAATGATTAACCTTAAGTGACCTCTTCTATCTTATGAATGAGTCCTTAATTGATCAGTTCTAATTTCTGCCTGACTCAGAAGAGAGAGAGCTGTGGTCTCTTTCGAAGTTTTAATATGCTGTTAAAGCAGAATGCAAGTAAAACACAAGGTATAGAAAACAAACCACAGTATTCAAAATATAGAAAGGCAATAAAGTAATACAAAATGCAAAACATAAAAGCAAACTAACCTTTCCTTTACAGCACAGTGTAGCAGAGTCTGGATGAGCCTTTCTGGTAAAGCTCTGAAATGTTTTATTTTACCCCTTAAATAGAAGGTTTAGTTCCTAGTTCCACCCCCTCAGTTAACAAATGATTAACCTTAAGTGACCTCTTCTAACTTATGAATGAGTCCGTAATTGATCAGTTCTAATTTCTGCCTGACTCAGTTCTAATTTCTGCCTGACTCAGAAGAGAGAGAGAGAGCTGTGGTCTCTTTTCAAGTTTTAATATGCTGTTAAAGCAGAATGCAAGTAAAACACAAGGTAAAAAAAACAAACCACAGTATTCAAAATATAGAAAGGGAGTAAAATAATACAAAATACAAAAAATAAAAGCAAACTAACCTTTCCTTCACAGCAAAGTGTAGCAGAGTCTGGATGAGCCTTTCTGGTAAAGCTCTGAAATGTTTTATTTTACCCCTTAAATAGAAGGTTTAGTTCCTAGCTCCACCCCTCAGTTAACAAATGATTAACCTTAAGTGACCTCTTCTATCTTATGAATGAGTCCTTAATTGATCAGTTCTAATTTCTAGATGACTCAGTTCTAATTTCTGCCTGACTCAAAAGAGAGAGAGAGAGCTGTGGTCTCTTTTGAAGTTTTAATATGCTGTTAAAGCAGAATGCAAGTAAAACACAAGGTAAAGAAAACAAATCACAGTACTTAAAATATAGAAAGGCAATAAAGTAATACAAAATACAAAAAATAAAAGCAAACTAACCTTTCCTTCACAGTAAAGTGTAGCAGAGTCTGGATGAGCCTTTTTGGTAAAGCTCTGAAATGTTTTATTTTACCCCCTAAATAGAAAGTTTAGTTCCTAGCTCCACCCCCTCAGTTAACAAATGATTAACTTTAAGTGACCTCTTTTATCTTATGAATGGGTCCTTAATTGATCAGTTCTAATTTCTGCCTGACTCAGTTCTAATTTCTGCCAGACTCAGAAGAGAGAGAGAGCTGTGGTCTCTTTTGAAGTTTTAATATGCTGTTAAAGCAGAATGCAAGAAAAACACAAGGTAAAGAAAACAAACCACAGTATTCAAAATATAGAAAGGCAATAAAGTAATACAAAATACAAAAAATAAAAGCAAACTAACCTTTCCTTTACAGCAAAGTGTAGCAGAGTCTGGATGAGCCTTTCATGGATGACATGTTATTCATAGATTCATACACGATTTCTGGGCTAACAGCTTAACAGCCCTTATAAGCCTAGCCAATATAACCTGATTTAACCCACTATATGGCCCTTAGGGTCAGGAAGATGGCATGGATTTGTGCCTATGCATCGAGTATCTTACAGATTGCCCCTGTCCATAAGAGACATAGGCACTACTCCAGGTATGAATTTGTGATTCCCCATCCATTGATCCAAATTGCATTTGAAGAGGGCCAGAGAAGGGCTCTGCTTAATGTGAACAGGAAACCTGTTTCAAAGAGGGGGCAATCTCTGAGACACATAACTGTCTCTCCAGCGTGTTTTGTTTGAGTAGCTGACATAGTTTAGATCCCTACATGCTGTTTGACCTGTGGATGTGTAGCAGCTCCGTCAGGGCTGGATTTGTGAGCATCTTGTAGGTCAGGCATAGGTCACCCCTTAATAATTGGTAGGAGATGGAATAGGGATTTTAGTCTAGCTGCATAGGATGTGTTTACATCCTGTATTTTGTTTGTGAGGAGCCTCTGAGGTTGCTCCAGCTGCTGTAAGTGCCTAATACAGTACAAGCCAAGTTGTGTATTGTTCTCAATTAGTGGTCTAATGAGGGCTGAGTACAGTAGGACTATAATTTCCTTGGATCTGGATGCCATACCTTTACTTATAAGTTGTGTCACATAGAAGGTCTTCCTCTCCACTGTGGACACATGGCAGTCAAAGTTAAAGCTACTATCTACTTGTATACCTAGATCTCTCACCTCTGGGTCCACTCTTAGGGGTATGCTATTGATGTTGTAATTTACAGAGGTATTTGACTTCTGAAAGGGATATGATAATGCATTTTTTTACATTTAGCTTTAGATCACGGTTCTGGCATCAATCATTTGTCTGATCTAGACTCTCCTGAAGGATATCTACATCATTGGCAGATTCAGTGATTGCCTCCAGCTTGCATTCATCTGCAAACATAAAGTAAAATAACTGACCAGATAGAACACCAAATGTTTTGAATAAAATGATCAAAGTAGGTCTATCTTGCAATTGGTAAAATGGATCGGCAAATGGTTAAGACTTAGGACTTGGTCAGCTGCACTTGACAGCCATGTGGGTAACTTTATAGGCTGTGGTCAGGGTGTTCCTCGGGGATCAGTTTTTGAACCAGTGTTATCTGGTTTATATTTTATTTATTTATTTATTTTACATTTGTTGACCGGTCTAGTCTAGCTGGATACATGTCCATTTTCAGTAGAGGCCCGGGGAGAAAAGCTCCAAGAAACATAAAAAATTAATTGATATACAAGTTATGACAGCTCAATATAAAAAAGACAATTCTTAAAAGTATATAAGTAATAATGTTTTTTTTTTTTGTACAAATTATATGTGATGGACCTTGACATTACTTAGGTGCCAATATTAAAATGCTGAAAAATGCCACTTTAGTATGAAGAGCATAACAATATGCGGGGTTGCTTAGACAACCTAAATAAGTTGGAGAAGTTGAACAAAATTATTATTAAGGTAAGGCCAAACTAATTTCACTTGGTAGAGTTATAACTGACAAGCTCTATTGTTTATCAGACATGAAAAAGGAAGTATTTTAACACAAATAAAGACCTTGGTATTCTGGTTGATGAGAGCCTAGCAAAAGACTAATAAAAGTTAAAAAAATGCAAAGGAGGATATAATAAATCAAGAAGGACTGATATTCTGTAGCTTGATAAGACCAAAACTGGAATTTGGCACGGACTTTTACACATCACTTCTAATGGACTTATTAAGGAAGACCAATGTAGTTTATTGAAAGCTTACAAAACTCATAAAGTTTGTGGAAGAAATTAGAATATGACAGGTGATTAAGCTACCTAAAGTTATTTTCTGTAAAATATAGATACCTTAGGTGCAATCTTTTCTAAGTTTATAAGGCCATGAAACATGATTTCATGTGTGACTGTCTAGGTTTGAATAAAAGTGCAGATGTCTCAGAAATGTGATTTACAAACTATGAGATAAACAAATGCAACTTTTGAAAAAGTAGTTGATGACTGCTATAAGGGAATATGTTATATTTTTGGCAGGCAGTATAGAGTATGTATTATTCTATTATATTTTATTTTGTATCCTTATCAGGTATTTTCTATAAATTCTATGTTGGTCTGAATCAGTTCCTATACCAGATATAGTGCTAATACAATGTCTGTTTTCAGCAAACACAGTACTAACTGTATTATTAGGTTTAATGATTTAGAGGCTTTAAAACGTTCTGAATCTCTTGAGTGAATAATGAGAACTGGTCTTTGAGACATTTTTAGTATTTTATGTCTTTGGAAATAAGAAAAGGGATGAGTGCTGAATTTCCTTGAGAGGAATAAAAACATGTATTTTTAACATTTACCTTTAGTTGTTGTCTTTTGGCTTTTCCCAAATAGGGGTCGCCACAGCGGAACTCCAGTCCGCTAATGATTGGCAGTAGATTTTCACGAACGCCAAGGTGCCAGCTCGACATCCAATTTTCAATGAAGGCACACCCATTTACGCATGTCTTTCGAACGCCCACCCAACCGTGGGGAGGACTGCAGACTCCACACACAATGGTAATAAGCAGATACTGTGGCCTCTAATATTTTCTGTTTGCAGAAGTTAATTCCAGGAGACCCACATTTCAATATGCTATCTTTTGCTGATAAATCTAAGAGAAATTATTTGGAGACTTAAGAACCAAATTGCTATATGTTCTTTCAGTAATTGTTTTGGATATTCCAAGATATTCTAGCAATAAAGAAGCATGATACAGAGTGGTTCGATTTCCAGAATTCTCCAGAAACAAGTCATTTTTCTGATGGATCTGCTTCCGAAGTCCTCTTAGCTGCTACATATGCTTATTAGAATTTTAAAACTAATCCACGTATTCTACAAAATAATTAAGATGCCCACTGCTCAGAAGAGATTATTTGCAAGTGTCACTTTTAATACTGATGGCTTGTATTTGTCTGCACATTTCTGACTAATTGAAAATTCACATTTAATTTATTGCATGTCAGGAAATACACATTTCCTGGTTAGAGGAGTTAGCAGTTTCTGCCCAGTTTTGTTTGAAAGACAGTTTGTAAATTTGTTGGAAATTTGGATCCCAGCTTTTATTCATAGTTGTGAGTATTCGTGCTGTTTTCTAACATCTGGCTATTCAAGTATTAAATGAAATGAAGCAGAAGAAAACTTGCTGAGATTTGATCAGACATTAGGCATTTAGTTATTTTTCTGTGAAGGATAGGAGGAACTCTTTCCCTGTTCTGATATATCACTTGAAGGCAGAGTTGCACACTATATTGATGGCTTTCAACCAGTATCCCTAGTCAGTATGCTAAAGGGCAAAACTCATATATGCGGACTGACCCTTTCAGCATGTGCATTTTTGGCAGGGACTGTTCTCATGGTATCAGTCCATTCTGCCCACCCATATTTTCAAAGGTACACATAAATGTCATATTTAATATTAGAATAGAGTTACATCATCCTTTTAAAACTTCTTTTTCCATGTCATTTGTGTTTGCTGGGCTATAGGTATGGCAGTCATATGTGAGTATCTTCTGATTAGTACCAGTTTGTCTCTGTTTGCCTTTCATCACATTTTGCTGTTTCTTTTTATTTATTTATTTTTTGTTCTTCATAAACAACCTCAATCATTTGCCAAATTAGACATTACTCTGTTAATAAAATTGATGATCTTCCTTGTGTTATTGGTAGCATGACAGCAAATGTAAGGATATACCAGAAAAGTGGTGGAGAGAAAGAAAGAGACAGAGGCAGAGAGAGAGAGCATTTGTAGTATGTTTTTACAGACAGCAAATCTTCACCTTGGTCACTTGAGAACATATGTACAGTTGAAGAAGTTCCTCTTCTCTGTTTATGTATTACTTGAAATAAATGTCAGTACCCAAAATAACTCAGACATCTAAGGGTCAGAGGTGAAACTATGGTCATCTAAGTGCCAAAGTAATAGGTAGCTCTAACATTGTGTATGCAAATTAGCTAAATAGTTTTGTAATCTAAAAATATATTCTCAATAGACTTGGTACACAGTTTCAAAATTAGAAATTCCAAAATTGGCAGTTCTGAAGCAACATGTATGAAACAGATTAAAAATAATTTTGCAACAACAATTCCCTGCACAGAACAAAACTTTCTGCACCGTCTGTTGTTACCCTTGAGTCACTGCATCTCAGGTTAAGTATAATTACCCTCCCTCCTGCAAAAATGGATTTAGAACTGATTTTTCTCTATTCTGAAATTCTGACAGGCATATATTTTCAATTTACCACTACTATAAAATAACAGTGAGACATGATTTGTTTTAGAGCAAGGCAAATGCAATCAGTTTCACAGTTAGTAAGTTAGCGAGGGGAGCTTTTCCTAACAAACATATTTCTAACAGCTCATTCTAGGGCTAAATAATGAAATCAGCTTATTTGGTATCAGTGCCAACATGAAAACAATGGCCAGTAGTGGCAGGTTTAGAATCCAGTGTGACTATTGTAACTTTTAGGGTATATTTATGTATGTATGGAGCACAATGCAAGAAAGTGCTAGATTATGCACCTTGGATGGAGCAGTAAAGAGATGACGTGTTTGGAGGAATGCCACTTAGAAAAGCACAGCCTGGCAGTTATAATCACTCACTGCTGAACTACTTACTAACAATGTTGTAAAGGTCAACAAAATTTACATGTGCATTGTAATGGCTGTGGACTTCAGAGATGTTGATTGTATCCTGTTATATGGAACACTAATAAATCTAATATAAAACACTGTTTTCAAGTTTAGATGACGTGGAAGAAAGGAAGGACATGGGGTGAATTTGAAGTACAGAATACAGGATGTTATGGTTGTTAAAGTCAAGGTGGACAGAGAGTATGAGAAAATATTCACTGCACTAGAAATGTGCACACTAAAGGGGACATGGGAAAATAGATATAACTGCACCGCATCAGAAATGTGGCAAAACTCTGAAGGGGAATGATTTATTTATCATTTGTTAACCAGGAAAGTCCGACTTGGAGCAAAGCCAATTTTCAGCAGAGGCCCAGGGAGACATGCTCCAGATGCATGTCTTTGTAATGTGGGAGGAAACCCACAGGAACAACATGCAAACTCCACACAGAAGGCACCCCAGGTAATAATCAAACCAGAGAACCTCTTGCTGTGAGGTGACAATGCTACCACTGCACCACTGTGCCATCCAAAGATGAATAGCCTTTCTTGGTATTTGAACCATGCACTACTGCACGCAAAGCCGGACATCTAACCACTAGGCTAACTCGCCAGATGGAAGTCAGAGGTATAATAAGCAAATAGGACAATATTTATAAAGAACATTAAGAAATATTACATTATGGAAAGTTTAATGGGGTCTTAGAATTCCCTTCTTGAGGAAATGTGGAGTGCAGATTTACAGAGAGATTTAAAGATGCAGAATCAGGTGGAGAAAAGATCAGTTATACTGTCAACAAGCAACTGAAACAAATGCCCTTAAAAAGTCAAAAAGTAGGAAATCCCACTTGCAAATGTCAACATCTAATCAGAAAATTTGAATACCAAATATCACATAACTCTTTCCACTTCCACTAGGAAAGTGGGATTATATTGAGAAACATGCTCAAAAAATAGAGTGACAAAAATAATGGAAAATAGGAGTACATTATCAAAAAAACAGTATAACATCTGTAGACTTTAATGAACTATATTGCAAAATTCTACCACACAAGGTACTTTATTTTTGCTTCTGAAAAATGGATATATAAGATGTGTATCATTTATTTAAACTACTGATGCCACTAGTATGTTGGCCATGTAGTGTGATTTTCTGTGTACTAGACAGCTTCGGAGCTTGTGTAATGGGGGGGGATTCAGAAAACTGTGTGAAGGGATAAACCAGTTCTGCAAATAGGGACATATCTCCAAATATTGGAGCATCATCTTGGTTCTCAAAAAAACAAAAAATAGAAACATCATGTGCAGGGGTAAATCAGGCCTGAAAATATGAACATTTCTCTAAAATAGTGTCACTTAAGAGGTCTGGTGTCAGCTTATACAGAGTTGGTTGCCAAACTACATTTATTATGATGAATTAGATCTTTTCCAGTGACATCCTTGTATGCTTGCATGTTTATATGAAAAAACGTATTTTATTTATGGCTGACTGAACACAGCTAACAGCAACAATTTTAGGAAACAGCTTATACAGTAAAGCTATCACTGTTTTCTCAGTAGTCTATTTTAATGCATCATTTATGTTCAATACATACCAGGTCAAAAGACATTGTTTCCTTACTCAGACTGTCCATATCTGGGAGATGAGCCTTGGACTGTGCTTTAATGTAGCATTTCTCTCCACCAGCAAAGCGGATTCCTGTTATCCCCTGTAGAAACAGACAATTTTAGTTTATTTGCAAACCTACGCTGTGCCTTCCATTTGTGCTGTAACCAGCCAAAGTATGAAATCTTACTAGAGATACAGTTTTCACTAACATAATTTTATTAAGTTAAGTAGGTACACAGGATCACAAATGGTTCTTTCCAGGCATGACCTTGGCTACAGATGGTACGCACACTTTACACAGCAGCAGCAACAGATAAAACAGATTGGCATTACATGCTCTAACCAGAAAATGCATAGCTAGCTGGGAAACTGAAAACATGTCCTGCATAACTGATTACCATGTTGAAACCAGCTACTTTCATAGAGTCTAGGTACTTAACATTAGTCAAGCAGAGGAAAAACTTAGTTTACTATCGTATTTCTGAAAATCACTCGGTCGAGTGATGACTTAAAAAAATACTGAAAATAAAAACATTGCCTAGGCAAAATGATGAAAATAGTAATGTTGACACATCCATATTCGACATTGTCGACATTACCCAGTGTACCTTGCAGTCCAGTGATTTCCAACCAATGCCCCCTGTGCCCCCACACCCCCTGCTACTTATATATACAAGCTTCGAGATTGCACTATAGTGAGGAAAAGGGTACATTTCCTGATCTCCACTGTAGTGCGATCTCCAAGCAGAACGTTGATCTCACAACAGCGAATGCACATGGACTAGACCATTTTTGGATCAGCGTTACGAAAACTGGAAAACAGCATTTTGACTATCCCAGTTCGAGTAATTGATGTCCAAAAATGTGATTGTAAACTGAAACACTCATACCCAACTAAGGTGGCATGCAGTACCTGCCTTAGCAATGGGTGGGTGAGACAGAGAAAGTCATCTGTAGCCTAGTGTCTCTGTCTATCTATCTATCCATCTATCTATCTAAATTTAAAATTATGGAAGCCAGAGCAAATATATGAGGCAAATTAGGGCTATTCTGAGCAGCTGAGAGGCATGGTTGAAACATTTCTCCACATCTGCTTTAGCAACTTCATTAATCATCAGGAATTTATATTACTGAATTAGTTTCATAGGTAAGTACTGCCCTTAAAGGCTATTTTAAACCTAACCAGTTTTCCCTGAAGAGGATCAAAATCTTGTGGAATCACAAAATCAATCAGATGTATAATAGCAGGAAGAAAATCATGGTAAAGATTAGGGTGTGCAGCACCCAGAAGGATGAAAGCAAATGAAACAAACAACCCAGAGGACAAATAAAGTTTACCAAAGCCAAATTTGAGGTAGGTTTGGCCTCCCAGGCCAAGGACAACCACAAAGCATTCTTTAGCTGTTTCTGCAACCTCAAAGGCAATACACAACTGTGTGCAGAGCTCATTATAAATGGAGCCACCTATACTGAGCCAGAAGATATAGCAAACGTCCTGGATGATAAATTCAGCTCCAAACTCTTCTCTCCCCCTTAATCTTCCCTCAGGAAATATCATCAAATATAACTCCCCCTACTATCACTAGGGAACAGGTCCTTAATGCTCTCTCTAAGACCAAGAACACTGCATCAATGGAACCAGACAATATCCCAGGATGCCTTCTAAATAGCATAACACATGACCTATCAGGACCTTTGGAATTACTATTTAAATGTAGCCACCAAACAGGGTTTGTGCCTCATGAATGGAGAAAGGCAACAGTCATCCCTCTGCACAAAGGTGGGCCATCTACAGACTCTGTAAACTACAGACCCATAAGTCTCACTGGTCTTATATGTAAAGCCATGGAAAGAATTATCATGGAGATGATCAATAGAGATATAGTAAACCTCCAGACACTGGACCCAACCCAGTTTGGTTTTGTCAAGGGCAGATCATGCCTACTCAACCTGGTAGATTTCTTTGAGAGGGTCGCCAAAGCAATGGATGAGGGCTAAATCATTCACACTGCCTTCCTTACCTGGCCAAGGCATTTGACACAATACCCCACTCAATAACTTCAGACAAAAAAAGAAATGCAAAAAGCTACTTTCCTTGTTTTGCTGAAAAGATTTTTATCACATTTAATTCTTCTTTTTACCCTCATCTTGTGCCAATTGCAAGTGCACCCTGTCCCTGTTTTACAGTGCCATGTGTACTTATAAGCATGCTTATATTTGAAAATGGCATTTGTTATTGTTTTTACTATTTGTTGTATTTAACCTGTTGATCTGAAATACTCACTTGCACTCCTTGAAGCTGACTGTTTGTTATGGACATACCATGACTTGCACAGAAATTCAGTAACAGCTCATTATATTCAGAGGATTGACGGTCAGATCCTGTCTGCCATTTCTGGGCAGATAAGTCTCTTTTTGAAGTTCTTTCTACTCATTTCATTTTTTTGTTAAAAATTGTACGAGATCTCTTTAAAAATACCAGATTTTTATTTTATCAGAGCTGTCTCATCTGACAAGCTCTTTGTAACAGGGGCTGTTTATTCTGTTTTAGGGGGCATTTTGTGGAAAGATTGTGCTGATTTTGTACTAGTTTGCTGTTTACAGAGTGTCTGTTGTGTTTTAAAGTGATTATAGGTGATTTTGATGCTTATGTACATGTCAACAACAACTTATCTTTCTACTGACTCCTTTCAGCAGTTTTCAACAGGGTTCAGGCTTCTTTCTTGTCTAGTACATGGAACAGCTTATGGAATCCTTGGATGTCCTTCGTGGTTCACTGTTGCAGTCATCACTGTAGGGTTCTTCCTGCCAGCAGCAGTCTCCGATTGGCCAGAATCCCAAAGTCTGGACCGGGCACCAGCTGAGGTCGCATTTATCCTAACATCAATGCGCCGGAAGGTATAAAGACCTCAGCTGATGCCATTTCCCCAGTCTTTCTTGCCGTGCGGTGCCCTTTGCAGTTCATTGATGCCGGTCAGCCTGTTCCTGTTTGTTTTTGGATCTAATCTCAGGATTTTCGTTTTTTACATATAAGTACCCCGTTGGGGAGGTCTTTTTCTTGCTCCAGTCAGATGTCAGAAAAAGTTAATAATTGTATTTCTTGTGGGAAGCAAATACCTCATAGGGATTTTCACTCTTACTGTATTCCCTGCCTGGCTCCTGACCAGGACGTTGCTAATTGTGTGTTTTGTGCTAGATTTAATCAGTGTACTATTAGGCATAGATATAACTTTGCCATTTACTATTTTGGAAAAAGGTTTAATTATAACATGTCTTCAGATTCTTTTCCAGCTTCTGGGGTGTGTAAGAGGCGCAGGGATGCAGACAGGCCTCCGAGGTCCACAGCAAAGGATGTTACTCAGTTATTGCCAGTTGCTGGTTCGACAGTTGTCAGTGAGGTGACTTTGCAGCCCCTGTCGTCTGCCTCTTTTGAACCAATTGTCTGTACCAACTCCAGTGTGGAGCTGATGGGGTCTTCAGAATTGCCAGGGACTGGACCTTCGAATGCTGCTCCCTCAGTTGGGTCCAGAGCCGGTAGGCAGGTACTGGCTTCTGAGGGAGTTCTCAGGCCTTCACAGCTTCCTGTAAATGTGGATTCAGGTTTACATGCTAAGTCAAAGTCAAGGCTCCAGCTAAAGTGAAGTGGATAGCACAGGCACCTTTTGATCAGGGTCCTAGGCCTCAGAGGCAGATGCTTAGGATGGCTGAAGATCTCTTAATTATGATCAGGGGTTCTCATCCCCCTCCTGACAAGAAGCCTAGATTACAGTCCGATTATGATTCTTCAGACCAAATTTCTGTTTCTTCTGCTTCTTCCCTTGAGCAGGATTATGCTTTTCCTCTTTACAAGGATTCTGATGCTGAAGATTCCTTTCCTTCCACCTCTCCTCCTGAGGATTATTCTTTTGGTGTAACTTTGCATGACATGAGGGTGCATTTTCACTGGGAAGGGCAGGAATTCTCTGAATCCAAGAAAAGGCTTAGGGATTTTCTTCTTCTCCCACAGCATAAGCCTCTGGCTATTCCCCCTGTATTGGACATTGTTGATGATGTTTTTTCAGAAGCTTCTCTCTCTCCCGATTCTTTTCCCCCTACTCCAGCCAAACTGGATAGGTATTACAGGATTCCAGATTCTCATAAATTTCTTTTTAAAAATCTTTCGCCTGATCCGGAAACAATTTCTTGGGGTCCTCAGGGTATTAAAGCGGCCTCTGCTAAAAATTCTATTCCCTTTGACCGAGAGTCCAGGGCTTTGGAGAGATGGGGTAAAAAGGTTTATACTTCTGCTACATTGTCTATTGAACTGTCAATTTCATATGCTGAAGTATCAGCAATACCTTTTGTCTGTATTTCAACAAAAGATGTCAGCTGTGTCTATTGGGGCAGATAATCAGGAGTTACAGGATTTATTGCATGCTGTTGAACAAGTGGGTAAACATACCCTGCATTGTGGTTTTGATTCTTTGGAAGCTTCTTGTAGGGCTGCAACAACTGGCACTGTTATTAGAAGACATGCTTGGTTAAGAGATCAAAGCTTGCTGGATCAGATTAAAGCCAAACTTTTGGATGCCCCTTTGCAGCACGATGTTCTGTTTGGGTCCAAAGCTGAAGAGGTATTGAAGAAAATGGAAGACAAAGCCAAATCTATGCAGACAGTTAAGGATTTTCTACAAGTGCAACCTCCTAGATTTAGCAGACACTGGCCAACTAAACCTTGGTCCTTTCCGGGCTCGGACAGGTCTCAGAGAGGCAGATTCAAGTGTTCCAGAGATAGGGGACGGTCACAGTCCCATTTTAGGAATAGGCAGTGGAGTACCCATTCTCCCAAGGGAGGTGAAGATAAGTCTCAACCCTACCGAAAACAGTCTTTATGACTCTCCCTTTCTGGTTCCAGGGGCTCCTCTCCTGGAAGCTCCTTTGGGGGGAAGGATTTCTCTTTTTTATCAAAATTGGAGCCACATAACCCGGGACAAATGGGTTCTGGACATAGTCTCAAGAGGTTACAGATTTCATTTCCACACTATGCCAAAACCGAATGGTTGGCCAGACCTGCCATATCAACAGTGGGCAGAGGCACAACGGCAGGTTCAGTCCCTCCTGGCTATGAGGGCCATAGAATTGGTACCACATTTAGAAATAGAGCAAGGTTTTTATTCCAGACTTTTCCTGGTTCTCAGGAAGGAAAATTTGTGGAGATGAATCCTGGACCACTCTGTACTAAACACCTTCCTAGATATACCAAAATTCAAGATGCTCACTCTGCAGCAGCTGCTGCCTATGTTGGGCAAGAACTCTTGGATGGTGATTTTGGACTTAAAAGACGCTTACCTGCATATTTCTATAAGACAAGAGTGCAGAAGGCATCTGTGTTTCAAAGCAGGCTTGAAACATTACCAGTTCTCTGTGTTGCCCTTTGGCTTATCTACTGTGCCCAGGGTCTTTACGAAGTGCCTGGCACCAGTAATGGCGTTTTGCAGACAGACAGGGATTCAAATTTACCCTTATCTGGATGACTGTCTTCTTCAAGCGGACGACAAAGACACTCTACTTCGGCATCTAGATTTTGTGCAGCTTCTTCTTCTGTGCCTCGGTTTCACAGTGAATCTAAAGAAATCAAATCTGGTACCCACACAATGGATTACTTTCCTGGGTGCTCTTCTGAGTACTTCAACCCAGATGGCTTCCTTGACACCAGACAAAAAAGTGCAACTGGCTTCTTTTTTCTGACGCCTGGCTTCAGTGAAACAGCTGACTGCAAGAAAAATTCTGCAGGCTTTGGGTTACATGGCCTCCTGCATTCTGCTAATACCATATGCAAGGCTGCATATGAGGAAACTGCAGTGGTACCTCAAGAGTGTATGGTCTCAGCATTACCACAGTTTGGAAACAGTGGTCATGATTTTGCCTTGTCTCCAGCAAGAGTTTCTTTGGTGGGCCGAAGCCTGTCTACAGAACAAGGGGAAGCCTTTTTGTCCTCCGCCAACCGACCAAGTTCTGAGAACGGATGCTTCAGATTATGCCTGGGGAGCCCACATGCATGGGAGATGTCTTCAGGGTGTTTGGATGAAGGAACAAACGCACCTGCACATAAATTTGAAGAAGATGCTAGCTGTACAGAATGCCCTGTTAGCCTTCTGGGACCACCTTCTACCAGGACAATTGTTGATATGGACAGACAACACTACAGTGATGTGGTACATCAACAAGCAGGGGGGCTCTCACTCTTACCCCCTGTGCAGATTAGCCATAAACCTCTGGTACACTGCTCTGACCTGCAGTGTCAACTTACAGGCGCAATTCCTGCCAGGGAAAGACAACACTCTGGCAGATGCCTTGAGCAGATGCATTTCAGATCCACACGAATGGATGTTGGATGTTCGGATATTCAGGATGATTATAAAGGCTTGGGGATGTCCAGACATAGATCTCTTTGCATCCCCTCAGAATCATCAACTTCCAACATTCTGCACAAGGACCTACCACAAACTAGCATGGAAAGTGGATGTCCTCTCATTCAGTTGGAAACACCTCTCAGTATATGCTTTTCCTCCCTTTCCTCTTCTGCCTCGGGTACTTCTGAAGATAAAACAGGACAGACCACACATGATTCTACTGGCTCCCAATTGGCCTCGGCAATTCTGGCATTCCACTCTGATGACCTTGGTTCAGGAGCCTCCCTGGATTCTGCCTCAAATCCCTCATCTACTGTCTCAACGGGGCGTTCGGATACTGCACAGTCATGTCAAGACTCTGCATCTAGCTGCCTGGCGGATCCAGGGTCTGTAAACACCTCTGCCCTTTCCAAACAGGTATTGGATGTAATCCTTGAAGCTAGATGGCCCAGCACTAGAAAATCCTATGTGGGAAAATGGAAAAGATTTTGCTCCTGGAGTCAAGTCCAGGGTGGTGATTCTTCTGTTCCGAACATTCCTCTGATTTTACAGTATCTGACAGAGTTATTACATACGGGCCTATCTTTTTCGTCTATTAAGCTTCATGCTTCTGCTATTTCTGCACATTACGATACAGATCCTCTGATTTTTTTTCTCATCCATTACTTAAACAATTTCTTAGAGGGGCTAAGAATGTAATATGTAATAACTCTGTCAGTTACTGTAAAATCAGAGGAATGTTCGGAACAGAAGAATCACCACCCTGGACTTGACTCCAGGAGCAAAATCTTTTCCATTTTCCCGCATAAGATTTTGGGAGGGTTGGGAGGGTGGCCTAATGGTTAAGGTGTTTGCCTTACAAACACAAGGTACAGGGTTTGAATCTCACAGGGGATAACTGGCTAGGCTTAAAATGGCTCGCAAGGGCAGTTAGCCTAGTACTAACCTATGAACCTAACTTATGAATATTCAGCCCCCTATAAGGGCTCCTCTTCCCACTTGGGATCTTAACTATGTTTTGGAGAAATTAACTTTGTCTCCTTTTGAACCTGCGGCTTCCACGGATTTAAAATTTTTGTCTTGGAAAACTGCTTTTCTTTTAGCTATTACCTCTGCTAGAAGAATTTTGAAATTGCAAGCACTCATGGCTGTGGAACCCTTCCTTATTTTTCATCAGGACAGGGTATCTCTACGAACTAATCCCACGTTTATACCCAAGGTGGTTTCAGCAGTGGCCTTGAATCAGTCTATTCATTTGCCTACCTTTTATCCTAATCCTCAAAGTGAGGAAGAAAGTCTTTTGCACTCTCTAGACTTGCACAGACAGCTTCGTCTATACCTGGACAGGACCAAGATATTCTGGAAATCTGATCAGTTTGTCGCTTATGCTCCTACTGTTCAGGGGAAAGCAATCACTAAGCAAACTATTTCCAAGTGGATTGCCCATTGCATCAAGTTCTGTTACTCTTATCATGGCAATCCAGTTCCTGTTAATGTTAGGACTCATTCTACCCAGGCTACTGCTACTTCAGCAGCTTTTCTTTGTGGGGTTCCTACTAAGGATATTTTGGAAGCTGCTACTTGGAGTTCTATACATACTTTTTCTAAGCATTACAACCTCCCTCTCTATTCTAAATCCAGGGCAGGTTTTGCTTCTGCGGTTTTGCAAGGTTTTGTGACCGTTTCCTTTGTTTCTCCTCCAGCCACCCTTTCTTAGCTTTGGGACTCAACCGTACAGTGATGACTGCAACAGTGAACCACGAAGGACATAGTACAGTTGTGTACTCTTACCATAAATGTAGATGTTCGAGTGTGTTCACTGTTGCAGTCCAGGTTACCCTCCCTCCTATCCCCTCTTTTGTTTTTTTCCTTGACTATTGTCTGTTATGAGGTATTTTGGCTGCTGAGGTTTTGGGCATGGTTTCTATTTTTAGCCTTTTCTTTCCTGACACCTGACTTCTGGGGCAAGAAAAACTGGGGAAATGGTGTCAGCTGAGGTCTTTATACCTTCCGGTGCATTGATGTCAGGATAAATGCGACCTCAGTTGGCGCCCGATCCAGACTTTGGGATTCTGGCCGATTGGGGGCTGCTGCTGACAGGAAGAACCCTACAGTGGTGACTACAACAGTGAACACACTCGAACATCTACATTTATGGTAAGAGTACACAACTGTACTTTCTTCTTCCATCAGGACCAAAGGAAGAAAGAAACCACTTAAGGAGCCATTGCACCATTGCTGACACAGTGGGCCCAGACAGTGCCTCATCTGCTGGTGGGTGATTCTACATTGCTTGTTTGTTGTTCGTCAGACAACTCATTTTCCTATAGCTCTTTGGTCTAGTCCTTCAGACAATCATATAATGGGGGTTAGCCATGCCCTCTGTAGCTGTTCAGATGTCCTTAGTGGGCACGAGAAAGACACTTTCTTTGGACAAGAGAGATTTAGTGTATGTGGGGAGTGCATCCTTGTGTAACTAGCAAAGAGACCTGTTCTCCAGGATAAGGTGCTATCTTTGAGCTGGTCTCCTTCTTGTGATGCCCCTAGGAAAAGCAACAAAAAGTTAAATATTTATCTTCTGTATTTTTTATCTGTGTATAAGGGGTAGTTTATTTCTTTGGCTAAACTAAAGATTTCCTGTAGGTTTTAAAACCTCTGGAAACTGACTAACTGGAATTTTTGTGGAAAATATAGGTATGTTGCCTCAGATTTTGAACATTCCCTTTCAGAAGAACTTGATAAGGATTGGGATAGGGTATCTATTTTTCTTTCTTTTTCCAGGATTCTAATCCTGAAGAAAATGTCTTCTCAGAACCTCATATAAAAGAATTTTTATTTTTGGCAACTGTATCTAGAATGAATAATTTAGTTAAATGGGAGAAGATGATGTTCCTCTTTCTTTCAGAAAATATCATACGTAATAAGTGTCACTCTCTGACTTCAGCTAGCGAGTATCTCCAGATACGTCTATGGAGACTGTATGTCCTCCCCACGGTCGAGTGGCATTCGAAAGACATGTGTGAATGGGCGTGCCTTCATTGAAGGTTGGGTGTTGGGCTGGCACCTTGGCACCATAAAATTGACTGCCAATCATTAGTGGACCGGAGTTCCGCTGTGGCGACCCCTAACCGAGAAAATCCGAAAGAAAAACAACAACTTCTATGATGCTCATGATTCTTCTGGCAAGGTTGCACATGAGAAAAATTCAGTAGTTTTTGAAGCCTTTATGGACCCAGCATTCACATCCACTGGACTATTAGATTGTAGTACTGGGTTTGGTGAAGATATAACTTCTTTGATGGATGGACCAAATTTCTCTAAATCTATGCCCTCCATTCTTTCTCACAACCCCTACTCAATTTGTAACAACAGGTGCATCAGATTTTGCAAAATAAGCTGTATCATTGGGGATAAAAGTGTAGAGTCTTTGGAACAATCAAGATAGATCAAAGAACATGCATGTGAAATAAATGTTAGCTGTGATCAATGCTATAAAATCTCTTCACCAACTTTAGTCCACAGGACCCTTACAAGTGATTACAGACAACACCATAGTGATGTGGTACATAAACAGGGGGCATCAGGTATTACCCTGGCTAAGATAGCTTGAGAGGTCACCATCCAAGCATCCTACATTCCATCAGAGCAAAATGTACTGGCTGACAAGCTGAGGAGGACCAGGACAGACTGCCATGAATAGAAATTCAACAAAGTAGTCTTCCAGGAAGTGATCCAATTGTGGTGCACACTTCAAGAAGATCTGTTTGGCTCCTTTAAAAACAGACAGTTCAACAAATTTTGATCCAAGAATTCTTGCAAACAGGCTTGAAAAATGATGATTTTTTCATTCCCTTGGATGGGAAAGTTCCTTTATGTAGTTCCACCATTTCCATAGATATCCAGGGTCATTCAAAGTTTCAGAATGACACTCCAAGGATCATTGTGGTGACTCCAATCAGGCCCGGGCAACAGTGGTTCTTCATTCCTATGGATTTGGCCAAGGGCAGTTACTACAAGCTTCCCCACAGATTGCATCTACTTAAACTAAGCAAGCTGAGTTTGATGCAGCTCAGTGTAACACAACTGCAGCTAACTATCTTGATGATTCAAATTTGATACCTTTTAGGCACCTTGTTTCTGGGGACGTGTAACAGCTACTAAAGGATGCAAGAAATCCTGCAAGTAGAAAATCTTATCTTAGTAAGCGAAAGAGGTTTTCTTGCTGGTGTAACTCTAATAACCTGGGGGCAGTTAGAGATTATGTACCACTGGTGCTACAACATCTGTGTGAGTTACTATCCTCTAGGCTATCTTAGTCCCCTTCAAAGTTCAGCTGCTGGTCATTTCAGCATGTCTACCCATGGAACCTTCTCTTTCTTGTCAAGCTGTTTTTCTGCATTTAAGATTGCATAGGAAACAGGTAGCACCTTGCTGGAATCTTGGCTTTGTGGTGGAAATGTTAACTATGTCTTTTTTGAACCAAATTATCAAGCTAGATTATGGATCATTACTTGGAAGACTATCTTACTGATTAGTCTGGCATCTGCAAGAAGAATATCTGAGCTGCAATCTCTCATGGTGAGTAAATTCTATCTGATTTTCTTCAGAGATAGGGTTACTTTAAGAATAAATCATTCATTCATGCCAAAAGTAGTTTTACAGTTTTTTTTAATCAAGCCATAAATCTCCTTGTATTCCTTCCTGAACATCAAAACTAAGAAGAAAGGATTCTTCATACTGTGGACATTCCCAGGCAGTCCAGGTATTATCTTGAAAGAATTAAGTCCTTTAGAAAAGCTGAACAGCTGGTTATCTTCTATGATGGGACAAAGAAAGGACAAACCAACTTAAATCAGTCTATGTCCTGATGGTTGTCACTTGCTATGGCTTTTTCTTATTCCCATAATGGTAAACACTTCTTGGCAGGGTCAAGGCATAGTCTAAAAGAGTCTTGTCTTCTTCTGTGGCATATTAGAAAGAGGTGGATTTCAGAAGGATTCTAAAGGCAACAGTTTGGTTCTCTGTGTCTACTTTTACAAAGCACTACAATCTGGATTCCTTTTCCATGTGCACAACAGGCTTTGCTAGGACCATTTTATGGGTATTCTGGATCTTAATCCTTTCTCATCCCGACTTAGATAAGTTGTGGTAATCTACCCATATAGTTCAGGTTACTGCAGCAGTGATTTATAATGAACATAGTCCAGCTGTGTCAATTAAATCACAACAACCCCCATCCCAGTGATTTATATATACTTTTGTTTAATATAGCAATGGTGCATTCTTCCTTTTTATGTATTTTCAGTACAGCAGCCTCCCCTTTTATTGGACAAGAAAGTCTTGAAGCTTTTTGGTGCCCAGACTACTGTTTTCAACACACAGGAGTCAGGCTCATAGCAGCCTGGTTCCATGTATTCAGGAAGTAAAATACTTTATAAGACTGGCTGGCCATTATATCCTTGGCAAGATATAACCCATATAGATAATACTACTGCAGCAGTGATTTAGCTGAACATCTAATGTTATAGTAAGTGCAATTTACATAACTGTATTTTCTCTGCAATATTAGGTCCTGTAATGCATACAACTATTACTTGTTCCTCTCTCTCTACATCTTGCTTCCTCAGAAATCGGTATAACCTTTTAGTGTATCTATTTACTCTTGCACTGTTGATTGATATTTGAGCTTTTTTATTTAAACCACTTAGAGGGTCACTTTCAGTGCTATGATGTGCCTGTATTCATTGCTAATGTTCATTACGGTATATCTGTAGATTACTTTGTCTGTTGTTAGTGAGTCTCTGTCTATATTCTAGAGTCCAAGTTATGTTTTTCTTCACTTTATATTTATAGAAATATAAGAAAGAAAACATCAACTATTGTGTTTGTGAGTAAAAGCAGTGTATTTTTAACCATTTTATTAAAGAATTGTTCATATAGTTCAAAAATGAATGAAGCAACTCAACAAAATAAACTGTGAGCGGAATAAATAATTTGAAATGAAAAGAAGCAGTTACAAAATAGAATACAATTAATATATGCTTTGCATAAGATCTAAGAATATGACAAGAAAAGCCAACTGCGTTTTGTTTCAGTCAACAAAGAGTTTCCTAAATGCATTTTTAATCTCGAAAGCAGTCAGAAATTTACTGGGTGCAGACAAAATATGGTTTAAAGAGATATCATCAATAGTATTTTAATGTATAGTAACAAAGACATTAACTATTGTAGATAAAACCAATATTAGTTTATCGGTCTCTAGAGCAGTTTTGACACCCAAACTACTGAAGACTAGTTCTGAACAGTCAAGGCATACAGCTACTGTTTTTTTTTTTTTCAATGTTTCTCAGTAGCATGATTCCATGTGTTGGGAACCTTTTTACAGTGCCTGCATACATGCAGGATATTGGCCTTGGATGTACTGTAGAAACTATTTAAATTGGGGAGAAAAAACATCTAGCTTAGCTGGAGTAAGGTAAGTACTGTGATAAATTATTAAGTAATTTTATGAATAGAGAAGCATTTAAATTTTTTAATTTCCAATAATCTGTTTTTAATCAATTGTTAAATTAATCTGTCTCAAGTAAATGTCCAAAGCAGAACATGAAGTTTTGTCCCCAGTCAATTGAAAAAATAGAAAAGTTGTATGCTTCTGGAAAGGGATGAGTTAGATTCAACATTTGCTAAAATTTTATTTAAGTAGGACAGGGTAATCTACGTCTGGATTTCAAGTACTACTAAATAAATTATATTTATCATAGCTGTATAAACAAAAGGGATTTTTTTATTTTTTATTAATACAAAATTGCTAAACAAAAAAGGAAGAAATATCAAGACAAATACTTTTGGAGTTTTGAGTAATGTTTAGAGGTAAAATGCTAAAATATAAGTTTCAGTACAGCTAACAAAAAGGATATATGTATTTCAGACCAGAAACATGTTAGTATTCTGAAAGGCATGGGTAGAGCAATTGTATGTTGCACTTTGAATAAAACTCATTGTACTGCTTTGTTATGAAACAAAGGAGTATTATGAAACATTGCTTGTCTGATAGAAGCGGTTAGCCTTGTTTATTACATGCTCTGTAATAAATACAGCCTTGTTTGTGTGACTTCATGGATGAAGTCAAGGAAAAAAGGACAGTGAGGAGAAAATGCTGAGATATAACAAATATCAGCTAGCAATCTCTTGGTGATGATTTTATATTTCTACTTTTGGTAACGTTATGAATTACAATTGAAAAGCATTTTCCAGAGCTAGTCTGTACTTTGTTTCATGTAATAAAAACCTATAGCTGTCTATCTTGTTAGTTACATTATATTAGATTTCACTTCATGTAATCTCAGTCAAGCTGCTAATCTGTTTTGAACAATAAATGTCTTACTTTAAACTGCTTTTGTGTCTTAGTGGATTTACTAATGATGGAGGGTAATAAGAAACATTTTAACATTAGTGTGCTCAGTCAGTTTTCTTAAAAGAACCTAGCATGTCATCTCATCTCTTTCTAAAATTTATGATGCGGATAAGGAGGAAAATCAGTGGCAAAAACAGAAAGAGAAAAGGGATTCTGTTTCACCAGAATTAGCTTACAGTATAGACCATCTGGACATCCTGATAGAGACTGGCAAATATGGGAGCTAAAACAGTACGAATTTCAGTCCAAGACAGCGTACATTTGTCAGAAAGGAAAAAAATAACTGAAAGCAGGTACCATTTTAGTATTTTTCATTCTGTAAGATGCATTGACTGAGGACAAACTTTTTTTTTTAATTGCAAGCTAGCAATGAATTTCTTAGAGCGACTATCCCTGGAGATAAGAAGCTAATAATTTAATTATTTTTGGTCTTAGAGTGCATTAATCCTAATGAATGTAAGTTATCAGGAATCTCTGAAGCTGTCATATTTAACAACAGGAGGCAAACATGTTTCAAAGTTTGCCTTTTTTGCAGTATAGAATTTAGCCATTAACTGGTTAGAAGTCTCTAAACAGTAGCACATGTGAGTTTATCTCATGATTCTTGTTGTCCTGGGTTGCCCAAGGAAGAAAACATGTTGTCATTATAAAGAGAAGGCAGTATTCTGACTGGCAATGTTCTTCAGCACTTCTACTCCCAGATAAATTAAAGATTGAACTGTACATTTCTTTTGCAAAAGATAAGCACAGAATGCATTTTGTTTGCTAGATACTTCTAAAGAAGATGGAGAGACAGAGCAAAAGGAGAGAGAGGGACAGTGAAAGAGGAAGAGAGAGAAGACTTTTGCAGACAGAGATGTTCATTATAAGACTGTTGCAAAATGCCATGTGGAAACACTGCATTTCATTTTGTGTGAAAAGCCAGATCTCTGAACTTAAAGTTGCCTTTTCAGCAAAAGAAGAAAGAAGTTTTTCATAAGAGATGACATTGATTTAATAACCTTTTTGTACTTTTCACAGATTCTGTTTGCAGTGACATTTTAAAATGGTCATATTTAAACAGGTTTTAATTCCAAATATGTTTGTATAGGTTCATAGGTTGCTACTACGCTAATGACCAAAGCTATCACCAAGTCTAGCTATGTACCACAAACCATTTGGATACAAAGTATAATGGATTCTATATGGGGGGGGCATCTTAGTACGGAGGTAACTAATGATTTGTATTAGGATAATACTTTTATCCTTAGTGCTTTTCTTATCGATGGCCATAAGGGACATGTGGACAAGACTTAGGGTAAATTAACTGAATACAGCAATGACAGTTTGGTTTTAATATAATGAGATCCAGATGTCAGCTGTACGTTAAGTGATTCATAAATTTCCAACTTGACAGTTTTATTCCAGGTTTATTTATTTTTATTTCTGACTGATTACAGTGCGGATCTTTATTCAGAGCTGATTATACTGTCAGTTTAATGACAGGACTTCTGTAGTAGAGTGTAAAAAATATTTTACTGTAAGTCTCTAATAAAAAAATACAAATTACACTGGCATGAAAAGTTAATTAATGTGTTTAAATGTTTTGATAAGAATTGCTTTGCAGGATAAATGCATGCATGCATGGACATGGACACACACACACACACACAGTGTTGCAGGATATTCCCAAGAGCATGAGTGCATTCCACCCACATGTATTGGAAAAGACCATCTAAAGTTTATGCAGATACAGTATATTTTGGTTTTATTTCATGCATTTTTAATGCTGAATGTTTCATAAAGGAAATGTGAATTACTTCTATAGGTTAATGTTATTAACGAGATTTAAACCACAGAATTTAATTGCAAACATGCATGCATACACAACTGTCAAGTTATTTGTAGCAATAATTCAGGTGTATTTACAATACAATTCTCTTATAAACATTTGAACTGTGTGAAAATGTAGAACTGAAAATAATTAAACAGTAAATGAAAATGTTCTGTCTGTTCTGGAAGATGCAATAGGAATGAAAATGTGTCTTGTGTCTACATGAGCCCTTAGAGATCACAAAACACATGCTGAGGTTGTTGCACTTCTCAAAGAGGAGAAAACTGAGAGCATTCAGGTTTCTTTGTAAAATGCGATTTTTTACTGACTGCATTTGTTGACAGGAAAATGATCAAGAAGTAGGTTACATATTTTATGCTATTATAGTGGAAAACTCCAGTTACATAGAGGGTCATTTGTGAGCTTTAAAACACCAGAATATTGAATTATGCTACTTACTATGCTCACAAACCAGATTGTTTAAAATAACAGTCTGTGTCTTAGTGGATTTATTAATGATGGGCAGTAATAAGGAACCTCTCAACAAGCAAGAGAAATGATCAGGCGTAACCATCTGGTTATTAAATAAAATATTAAAATTAGACAAAGTAGGATGAAATAGAGCAAGATCCAAATTGCAATCAAGATTTAAAACAAATACATAAAGCACTGAAATAAGATCCCTTAATTTAGGAATATATAGAAGAAATATAAGGATTCTCTTTAACTAGAAAAGACAGAGAATTTTAAGACATTATGATGCCAGTTTTTTTAGCCCAGGTAGGAATCTGCAGTGGAGAATATTATTTATTGACAGGGGAATAATTAGAAATACGATGCAGCTTGGGGGTTCTAATAATAAGGTTTTATGGTAGTTGCTCGGCATAATGCATCTTAGATTATCCAAGTGCAACTAACTCTGGGCAAGACCACAATCCAAATTATAACTTGCTACAGATCCCTCACCATGCCCCAGGATTCCCACTCCTCATTTCTTGATACACTGGAAAATATTAGGGTACAACCCAACACCCTAATAATGGGTGATTTCAACTACTAACTGGAAAAGCTACTCATGTACCAACTCTGTTGCTCAACATTTTATGGAATTCATAAACTCCAATGCCTTGGATTAACTTATCCACACCCCCACCAGGGGCAGCAGTATCCTAGACCTGGTCATTACCAACAGGGGCAACCGATGTTCCACACCAGAGTTCAACTCCTCTTTGGTCAGATCCAACCACAAGCTAATCACCCTAGACATCCACATCCACTCCCACCCCCCATTAGGGAAACCACCATAAAAAATGTATCCAAAGCCAACTTCACGGTTCTTAAGACAGAAGTAGCAAACTTCATGACACCCATGCAGATGGACAATAGAGGTATGATTTCTGAATCCTATACAAATGCACTTTATAAGCAGTTACACGAGTGCATGGATTGTGCTATCCCTAACAGAAAAAAATAGCAGAAAAACCACTCAAAAGAGCGGAAACTCAAAACGGGTGAAATAAAAATAATAATAATAAAAAAACGCCACCAAACCTGTACAGAACATTAACACTTGACAAACTTTATTGCAGAAAAAGACTAAGTGCTTTCACCCTGTAGCTCCCAGGGCTTCATCAGAGTAACTGTTAAAATTCAAATGCAAGCTTAAATAAACTTAACACAGTCACAAGATCAATGTGCTAGTACTAATAAAATAATATGAATTTTGAATGTATATTAATTCACTTATAGCAAATTATTATAAAGTGCTAGTGCTAATAAAATAATATGAATATGTTGTATAACTTAGTTAAAAATAACTAATTTAAAATTGTTGAATAAAAATGTTAGATAAAATGTTAAATAAAAATACACACGGGTTAGCCCTTGCAGGTCTTAAACCCAGGACCCTGTGCACTTTAGTCACAACAGTTAACCACGACAAAATTATAACATGGCTAAGATTTTTGGATGATATACTGATTTTTTGGAAGGGTACCCAGGAAGAACTAGCATCTTTTACCACTTATCTTAACTCTACTACTTCATTTTTAAGGTTTACATACAAGGGAGAGGTTAAGAGTATAGATTACCTTGATATAAGACTGGTACAGGACAGGTCTAACAAGAAACTACAATCAATGATTTTTAGGAAGGAAATATATTGTAATTCCTTTCTCCACTACACCAGTTGCCATCCTATGCATCAAAAGAAAAGCATAGTGAAAGGACAAATGGTACGAATTTCAAGATTAACAAGAATGACACTGATTTTGAGAATGAGATATACACATTAATTGGCATGTTTAGAGACAGAGGATACCCATTTAAAATGTTGACTAAAACTAGAAATTATGTTATGCAGAACAGGAACAACAGATTTATTCCAATATTAAACACAGAATAAGGTGTTAATAACAACAACAACAAAAAAAAAAATTTTGTCAACTGACAGTATGTTGGTTCTCCCATACAATAAGGATGCCTTGAGAATTACATCCATAGTTCATAATACTTGGAAGACAATTTTTGATCAAGATACTATGAACATACTAGGATTGTTTCCAAGAATTATCTGTAGTAAGGGGTCCCAACATTAAAAACTTATTGGAGAAGCAACAAACAAAAACAAGAGGTTTAGTCTCCATAATGTCAAAGTGTAATGCTTGTAAGGCCTGTAAATTTATTAATACAGGTCCATATGTTGCTATCGATGGTTATTATCGTACCCTTCCATGTCCTGGTAAATGCAACTGCAACACCAAGATGGTGATCTACTTAGCTACCTGTATGTCCTGTACAATTTTCTATGTGGGTAAAACCACTAGGAGATTTAAGGAAAGGATATTAGAACATAATAGAGACATCAAGAAAGAGAAAAAAGAGAATGCATTATATACGCATTCTAAGAACTGCAATAATTTCAAAAAAATGTATGTTCTTTGTCATTGACAGAGTGTTTGATTATGGTAGGGGTGGAGATGTGAACTTATATCTTGAGAAACTGGAGTTTGAGTGGCAGCTAAGAACTAATGCCACTGTTTATACAGGCATAAATGACAATATCTCTTCAGCTCCGGTGTTAAACTTAAGGACACTGGAGATCTGAAAATATTATATTTAAGGTCTGTTTATTCTGGTTCCTTGGTTCCTCAAATACATGTAGTAGAATGTAGTTATTATGTAGTGTTTAAAGAAAGAAGTCATGGTGTCGTGGTTAACTGTTGTGACTAAAGTGTACAGGGTCCTGGGTTTAAGACCTGCAAGGGCTAACCAGTATGTATTTTTATTTAACATTTTTATCTAACATTTTTATTCATCAATTTTAAATTAGTTATTTTTAACTAAGTTATACAACATATTCATATTATTTTATTAGCACTAGCGCTTTATAATAATTTGCTATAAGTGAATTAATATACATTAATATTTATAATTTAAGGTGATTTCTATTGAACACAGCACCTTACTCACGCTGATGTACTGTCTTTTTAAATAAGTATTCATTCATTTCCCTATTACATTGATCATGTGACTGTGTTAAGAAGTTTATTTAAGCTTGCATTTGAATTTTAACAGTTACTCTGATGAAGCCCTGGGAGCTACAGGGTGAAAGTGCTTAGTCTTTTTCTGCAATAAAGTTTTTCAAGTGTTACCATTCTGTACAGGTTTGGTGGCGTTTTTTATTTTTATTTCACCAGTTTATCCCTAACAGAATCAAGATGCTATCCTCCAAAAAAGGACGCCAATATGGTGGTCCCCTGCCATAAACAAACTCTACAACAGAAAAAAGAAACTGTTGCAAAAAAGAGTAAAATCCCATGATTGGACGAACTCCCTGGTCAGCCTCGGTAAGAAGCTGAGATCCCTCATAAAATCCTCCAAAGCTAATTACGAAAACAAAATCACCACTGATTCTAAAGACAACCACAAAGCATTCTATAGCTATGTCAAGAATCTCAATGGCAACACTCAGATCTGCTCTGAGTAACAGCACAATGGAACTAAATATACAGAACCAACTGATATTGCCAACATCCTGGCAGATAGGTTCAGTGCTAACTTTACCCCCCTCTCACCCCCTAAAGGGCCCATCCCTATATTGGAAGAATGCAAAGTTCCTGTAATCATGGCTGCACAGGTAAAAACAGCACTCTCCAAAGCCAAGAACACAGCATCCATGGGACCTGACAACATCCAAAGCTGTGTTCTACATGAACTACAGAATGAACTGGCACCCCACCTAAGCACCATGTTCAATCATAGCCTCACCTCAGGCTTTGTGTCCACTGAATGGCGCACAGTGACAGTTAGCCCACTCCACAAAGGGGGAGCCACCACAGACCCCAGAAACTACCACCCCATTAGCCTAACGAGCCTGGTCTGCAAGGCCATGGAATGTATCATCATGGAATTTATAAACAAAGACATTGTTAATCTCCAAACTCTGGACCCCACCCAGTTCAGGTTTGTAAAAGGCAGATCATGTCTCATAAATCCGATAGACTTCTTTGAAGCAGTCACCAAAGCCATAGATGAGGGTAAGGTGGTTCACACAGCCTTGCTATATCTCGCCATGGCTTTTGACACCATCCCCTACTCTGGAATTATAGATAAACTCACTAAAGTAGGTATAAATCCCTATGTCACAAGATGGGTTGCCAACTGGCTTACTGACAGAACCCACACTGTGTAAGCAGCAGACTCCAAATCCGACTTCAGACCAGTGACAAGTGAAGTACCACAGGGTTCAGTCCTGGGTCCTATCCTGTTTGGTATTGACTTTTCTGAAGTACAGGCTAACACATAAGGTCTTTGGCTAACAAAGTTCGCAGATGACTGCAAACTAGGAGCTATAATCGCAACTCCTAATGATGTGGACATCCTACAAAAGGGCCTCAATGAAACAGATGGCTGGTGTCAAAGCCATGGCCACCAGCTCAATGCCAAAAGTGCATTGTCATCCCCTTTGGTAAAACCTCTGTACCCATGAGCTACCACATAAGTGGTAGACTACTTAATACCGAAAGTCTGATAAGAGACCTTGGGACACAGGTGGACAGTAGTTTCTCCCTTGA
>NC_056735.1:1859647086-1859682086 GCF_019279795.1 Protopterus annectens | reverse complement strand
CTGTTTACACATATTAATATTTTCCTTTAAAATCATATTAAATTTTCATCTCTGTTAGACCTCCACTCCTTTTTCCATAACCACAACCTGATCTTACCTAATATTGTTGCTAAAATCCATTTACCATTAAACATAATTTCATTTATTCTTTTATTCCATATGATCCATGTAATATAAAACAACTTTTTGTCTATTCTTTTAGCGCATTCTTTACTTCTGTTCTTATAATATCCATATTTAATCATATCCATGTTTATTTTATCCACTTCTTTTATATCTTTGAAAAAAATTATTTACATAGTTTTCTCCATAACTTTTTTACTATTTTACATTTCATGTTCTGCAGTTTTTTCTTGACAATGTGAACATATTATATCACTTTTCTTTTTATATGGCATATTTCTTTTTACTGGCAAATTATCTATTACCAGTTTCCACAAAAATCTTGACATTCTACTTTCTGACTACACCATTTGTTTCTTATTGTTATACTTTATTTTTTCATCTGTTAGATTTCCCATGGTTTTATATAGTAATGTTTTATCATTACATTCTTACACCAGACTTTTCTATCTTTTTCTTGGTAACATTTTATTTCATCATTTACATACTCATTGAGTGCGTGTGTGTGTGTGTGTGTGTGTGTGTGTGTGTGTGTGTGTGTGTGTGTGTGTGCCTACTGTGAAAGGTTGGGCACTGGGCTGGCAACTCGACACCGTAAAACTCCACTACCAATCATGAGCGGACGGGTGATCCGCTGTGGCGACCCCTAACCAGGAAAAGCCAAAAGAAGAAAGATTTATATACTCATTTTCTCTTTTACTCTTTTTACCTTTCCCCAAAATTTATCATACTTATATTTATACAGTTTTACTACTAATCTCTCATGTTTTTCATTTATCCACTTTAACACTTTGTACAAATTTAATGAAGCAGCATATACCACTATGTTAATTAACCTTAAACCTCCTTCTTTTTTATTTACATAGAAAACTCTTATTTTACTGGGTTTAACCGTGAGCTCCATATAAATGAAAAACAAATATATGCAATGATTCCTTTTTAAATACCATTGGCAGCATAAATACACTTTCAAAGTATGTTATTTTCCCATCATTACTGAATTTAACAAATAAGCCTTTTGTTCTGAATGGTAATTTATATGTTCTCCAGAAAAGACATTTGCTTTATTTCTTCTATTGTTTTTTTTCCAATTGAATTCTACGTATATCTATATTCCCAAATTTTATAGCTAACACACAGAAATTTCATTCATTGTAAAATATATACCCCTTAGCTTTACTACATCACCTAACCTTTACTTTTCTCTTTATTTAAAGCCATCCCTATCACCTCTAGACACTCATTTGTGCAAATTAGGACTTCTTTTATCCATAATTTATTTATTGGCAATTATTGCAATGTCATCTGCATATGTTAACAGAACTGGAATTCTTACCCCTTCAGGTGTTATATACCCCACTTCCTTTATTGTGTAATTTATTTCATATGCTATCATATTCATAACTAATGCAGAGTATACAGCTCATTGGATTTCCCTGTCTTACACCACTCTTCATATGTACCTCTTGGCTTAACTATTTACAAGTATTTTAACTTTATTATTATTATTATTATTATTATTATACACACTGGCATGCATAATTTCCCAACTTTCTCACTTGTATTATATTATATTATTTCATTATTAACATGAGATTTCATATCCAGTTCTGTCAAATGCCTTATTATGGTCTCCTATCATGATTTTTGCTTTTTCTTTTCTATTCATAATATCAACCACAACTTCTCTAACTATCATTAATAATTGTTGACAACCCTTCCCCTTTATACTATCTTACATAACATTTTCAATTTCAAATCTCTTTTGTATTATTTTCATAAAAATCTTATAATCATTATTAGTCAATATTATTGCACTCCAGTTTTTTAATTGCCATTGAGCTTCCTTCTTCCATATGAACTTAAGTATTCCACTACATAATTCTTTATACATAAAACCTTAATTTAACCATTCATTCAAAATATTTAAAAATATTGTTTTACCAATCTCTTAAATGTTTATACATTACATATCCCATTCCATCTGGTCCTGAAGCCAAATTTATATTTACTTGTCCTAATACTTTATCTTGCTCATTTAAAGAAATATCCTTTTCCAATGCTTTATTATCTTTTTCTGTTAACTTTTTACTTTCCAGGTTTTATTCACTACTTTCTTTTTTCTTTAAAAAAATATTGTACATATTCTACTACACTATTCATGATCTTTTCCTGAGTTCTTTCTATTTTCCTTCTACATTTTTATTTCTCTCATTACTCTACCCTCTTCCTTTACTAATCTGCTTAAGTAACCTGATACTTCTCTTTTTCCTTGTAAAAAATATATTTACTTATATAACAGTTCTTATATTTTTCTTGATTTCTTTGCTATAAATCTTTTTATTTGTCAAAACACTTTTTATCACGATGTTCTAAATCTTCCAATGCATTGTTATATATTTTTTGTACTTTTCTATTTATACTTTTCTCACATCATATTGCCACTGTAAAAAAAAATTCAATTTTTTTCCTTAAATATCATTCACCATTCAGACCGATTTTTTATAAAATGTTTTCATAGTAATATGATCTTTCCATAACTGTATTACTAATCTATTTCTCTCTTCATTCCATGTTTTCTCATTTATCCTTTTTATTCCTTTGCCTATTTTTATATATTCATTGTTTTTGTTTATCTCTAGCCATATTGCAAGATGATCAGAAAACCCTGTTTCAACTACCTCCCTTTCTGCTATAACTAAACCTTCTGATACTATAAAATAATCTACTTCAGTTCTACACATGGGTCTCCTTCAAAGGATCGAAATTTCAGAACATCAAATCACTGAACTGTGAAGACCAGATGATCAAAGTTTTGAAATATCAAACCTTGTGAATGGAAATCGCTGTACAGTGCAGGACAGGAGCTTTACCATTCTTTTCACTGTAGTGCGATCTCAGAATTGGTATATTTAGGTAGCAAGGGGAGTGGGGGTGCAGGGGAACCTGCCCCCTCTGAAAAATGTGAAATAAGAAGTTTTCACATTGTATTTTCTTTTGTAGGTTTGATACTTCAAAACTTTGATCCTCTGGTCTTCGATGATCAGAGGTTTGATGTTCTGAAATTTTGATCATTTGTAGTAGACCCCTACACATACCACTTGTGTAATTCTATGAATTTTTGTCCCTAAGTTTTAATTTACCACATCTTATAACTTCTAACATTTTTCTTATGTAATTTCCTTTCTTCTTATGGTTACTTCTTATATCACAGTTAAAGTGACCTGTTATTATAATACATACTTATCACTACATAGTCGAAAATCTGATGAAATAAGCTTTCCCTTTCTTTACAATTAGTATAGGCATATAATGTTATAATGCTATACACTTGTTCTTTCAATTTTAAACCTACAATGTTTATCCTTCCCATTTTTGCTAAAGTTACATCTAATATCTTTACTGCATTTATGTAGAATACAGCAATTCCAGAACATCTCTTATTTCCCAAATTCCAGATTATCTTTCCTCCCCATAGTTTCTCTGTTTGTAATCTTTAATCATGTCTTTTAAAATAATTACATCTGCATTAAATGCATTATACCACTCCAAAATCCCTATTCTTCTTACTATATTCATAACACTATTTACATTTACAGAAACCACTCTAAAATTTTCATATTCCCTTTTCCTTCGATTCTTGGATTTAAAAGTCTATAGCTAATTACTAGGCTAGCTTTTTAATAAGACATTTTAAGTCTAGACAATTTCCCCTCCAAAAGGTGAGAATCAACCACTGTACCTTGTGTCTTTCACATTTCTTGCATCATATCCCATTTTCCAACAAATACAGCATTTCTTTTGTCACAGTTACTTATTAAATGCCCTTATTTTCCAAAAAAAAAAAAAAAACATGTTTTGGGTTGTCCCCAGTATTTTACAACACCCCATCCCCTCCACATTTATCATGCTGGGCCCATCCATCCACAATCCCTTTTTCCCATTTTTGCACATTGGGTAAGGGTGTCACTTCACCAGTGGCAATTATCTAGAATCAAGGATTACACCACTGGTTGGCTAGCCCTGCTGCAGTAGTTCTTTTACACTGCACACTTGCACTCGCACCTATGTCCAATTTAGAGTGTCCAATTCACCCCAGCTGAGAATCAAACTGAGGTCCTCTTGCTGTGAGGTGACAACACTATCTGCTGTGCTTGCCCATGGGGTCAGGGTGTCACCTCAACAGTGACAATCATCTCGAGCCAAGGTTTACACCGCCAGGTGGCTAACCCTGCTGAGTATATGTATGATTGCTTCTCATTGTATTTTTAACACAATATTACAATCTCAGCCACCAATCCATCAACCCCTTTTGTCATAAACTTTTGCAATGTCTAGTGCTTCTTTACATAAAGTTTTCGAATGTCCTTTCAAAGTCTCTCATTCTACCTCTGTTCAAAATTGTACATGAATTTTCTGTTTGCTTTTATCACATAAAGATTCCATGGGTTGCAGTCTTTCCTTGTTTCATATTCTCCAAGAAAATTTTCCATTGAAAAAAATTGCTTTTACACCCAAATGAGCTATTAAATTGTCCCACATTTCATACCTGTTTATTTCTCTCTTCTTTTCTTGAATCCTTACCATGTACTTCCAGTTTTCATTTTCTTCTGTCTTCTTTTCTGTTACTCCTCATTTGCCTTCTTTTACTTTGTCTGTATATGTTTTCTTTTCCATTTTGCCACTATTCTTCAGGATTGTCTCTGCATCCTACTTTTATATTTTTTTCCATAATGGAAATATCTCCTTCATTTTCTGGCTCTCTCTGCAACACCATTTCTTTAAGAAAATCATCCCAAAACCCTCCAGACTGGAGGGCTGTAATTATACATCCATCATTTGCTGATTCATCTTCATAACAGATTTCTGTGAAACAATTCCTCAGAATCCTACACACATTCTCTGAACTCGATATTTGCTTTCGCCTCAATTTTTTCACCACTCCATCATCCCATTCTCTCTCCATATGCCTCCCTGTTTCCTTGGGCTACCTCTGCACCTGGAACAGAAACAGGAAGTGCTCCTGCAAAATGGGTCCCCTCTCAAAACAATGACGAGTAGGTGAAGTTCCCCAGTGTCCTGGCCACGTTTGCATTAGTAGTATATTATCATCTACAGTCTCCCCTGAAAACAAGAAACTAGCTTAGTGGGACTAACCCAGTCAACAAAGGATAAATAAATAAAATAAAATAACTGTCTTTCGGCTTTCCCGGTTAGGGGTCGCCACAGCGGAAATCCGGTCCGCTAATGATTGGCAGTAGAGTTTTACGTGCTGGCTTGCCAGGTCTAATGCACAACCTTCAGCGAAGGAATGCCCATTCATGCATGTCGACACACAGAAGACGCTCTAACTCAGAATCGAACGTGCAACATCTAACTGTGAGGCAACAACGCTACAGCAGCACCACCACAGCAATAAATAAATAAAATAAAATAAAAATAAAGAAATGTGGTTCTGGTTTTTATAATGCTTTTTGATTGTTTGATGCTAGTAACATTTGGTAGGTCCCTTAGCCATGCAGCTCTTCTGTAGCAAGTATTGTTTCTTTTCTGCTGCTGAACTACTGTGAGTTATTCAGTTATCCAATTCTACTATAGCTAATGTTATTTGGTTATCATTGCTGGGAAACTTTTGTAACCCTTTCAGCTATGCATTTCTGTTGCATTTAGTGTTGTTCGTCTGTGATTAGTAAAAGTACTGTAGGTCATGCAGCCATGCTGTTCTGTTATGGTTCATGTAATTTTTCTGCTTGTAATTATGGTGGGTTCTTGGGCTGTACAGCGTCTTTGCTACTTTGCATTAAATTTTACTAGTACACTGATGTAGGCTGTTTAGCCATAGAGTTCTGCTGCATTTAGTTTTGTTTGACTGCTGCTGAGTGCTCTCCAGCTGTGAAATCCTACTGTAGCTCACACTGCTTATTTACTGATGGTAACTGGTGTGGGACCTACCCAGTTCTGCTAAGGTTTGTGCTTATTTTGTTATGCTGCTGTAAACTCTTTAGCAGTACACTATCATGCTGCAGGTAAACTACTGTGATCCCTTCAACCTTGCAGGCTCTTCTATGGTCAGTATAACATGTTTGAAACAGGCAACCTTCTATGACTTATTCAACTTTGCTGTTCAGGTTGTTGACTGGAAGGTGCTTTTACAGTAACCACCTCTGTGTTTGTTTGCTAGTCAGTAATGCTACTGTGGTATGACACTTGTGCTATTTAAATATTCAGTCTGACTTCTTTGGGTGCTTTGCTATAAAGAGGTAGGGGACTCTGTAATTTCCTTCATGGTATTGCACAACTGAGGACACTTGGGATATGTGTGGTTACAATATAAGGGTCTATACTGAAACACTGAATATCATTAATTTAACATTTCAATATATTGAACACACTACATAAATTCAACAGAAATGTTGAAAAAACATTGAAAAACAACAACAAAAAAATGTTTTTGCAGGGGGTAGCCCCCAAGAACCCTCACTAATTAAATATACTACCTCCAAGATCACACAACAATGAGGAATAAGGAAAAACTCTTTACCTCACTGTTTGAGATCTCAAACAAACAGCCAGCAAGACATACAGAACCCAAATCCTACACACAAACACACATACACACATTCAAACACCATCACACACTTACACATATGCACATTCAGAAACACACACACAGATTATCCATTTTCACTTGGTTATATACATCAACCAAATAACTTTGAAGTAATGTAGAATCATGCAAAACTTGACCATCTGAACTTTGAGCAAATGAAAGGCACTCCAATGTAACAGAGTAGTGTCATATTCTATGACTCTAGTTCAGTGATGGTGAAACATTTGGGCTCGGCGTGTCAAAAATTCAGAAAATGTCTAACTTGACTCTGGTGGTGTATCACCCCCAAGGCAAAATATATAACAATAATAAAATAAATAAATAAATAAATAAAATAGCCTAGCTCTCAATATATCAGGGACAAATCTCAACAGAATCAGGCACAAATCTAGAAATAAGAGACATGAATAGTTTTAAACTACTAGTACTATGAATTTGAGACCCTGACAGAAAAAATGAATGTGAATTAATATGCATTTTCTGAAGTAAAATCTGTAAATCTAATTATTGCCACTAAGTGTAAAAAGATTCCAGTTTTAAGAGGGATTCAGAGGGACAGTTGAGAGGAATGTAACAGCACATGCTTAGAAACACAGACTACTTGCCCTTTGCAGAAGTGTAACTACGAAGAGAAAACATTGTCAGCACTGCCCTTTACAGACCATATTGAGATAGTATACCAAAACAGTCTTTGACTTTAATAACTTCCTTACTTCTGCAGCAGTGTTGTTGAACTGGCTCCTGGCACAAAATAATTCAATACACTTCACACGAGCAACCAAATGCAAAAACAGTTTCTTTGGTAACTCGGGTGTGGGTAAACACTGGTGTGTCACCCAAAACTTTGTGGTGTATCACCTTTGACATATGTGTCACAGGTTCACCATCACTGCTCTAGTTTATCAGTGTGCTGATAAGTTACAAGCAATGTCAGAATCTTTGCAATAACTGAAATGTGTAATTTATTTGGCCAACATCTGTGGCTATTCCTCCTCTTTTTTCCCTTTTCTGCCTGTGTGTGTGTATATGTGTGTGTGCGTGTGTGTCTTTTTTTTAAGGCATTATTTCTAGGGTAATACAAATTGTATAAAGACTATTATTTCTAAGGTAATACAAATTGCACCAAGATTATGGTGTGGAAAGGAGTCTTGGGGCCGCACCAGGCATTGTTCATTTTCAGTAATTATACAGCTCATGTCTAATGATTTCTATCAGTGAAGGGCTGAGGGCAGTCCATTCCACTTCTGTTGAAAGTCAGCTCTTTCAGGAGCTTACACGGTCTTCTCCTTCCTCTCATTGTACCTCTCCTTTTCTTTCTTTGCATGTCAGTTTAGACATCTTATGAGAATGGTGTGTCACGATTTTGAGGGGATTTGTTGCCTGTAAAAAGTGGCAAAATATTTTTGAGGATGTGCTTACTGTTTTCTGCCACTTTCTCCTGTAGTGCTTATATACCTGGTAGATGTTTGGATTAATATGAAGGATATATATGATGCCTTTCCTTCTTTTGGATAAAGAGGCTAAGATGTGACATTGTGTTGTGGGATAAAGGTGTATTTTTTTCAGAGATATCAAACACTTACTTAGTAGCTTTTTATAGCAGTATAGCTTGTGGAGACTGGTAGAGATGGGTGAAGGCTGCCAGCCTAGCCAGATAGAATTTTATACATAATTCTATCATTTGTAAATACTGTGAAATGTTGAACTCAAAACAATGTGGCAACATTGCCATCTGCTGTAAAGAAAGCGAAGTCAAACATTTCTTGTTGGTCCTTTGAAATTAAAATGATTTCATGAGTGCCTTTGATGTTTATAAGTCGGCTCCAGTCTGACTAGATGAAGGCTTCCTGCCTATTGTTTTAAGGCTAAAGTTAATGGCCAGAATTTACATGTGGAATGTCCTTTATTGCTTTAAATGTAAAAGAATGTAAATGCAGTTTCTGTCAGCCTGGGAATACCAGAAAAGTGTAAAAGATGATGTAATGTTTTATTAGAACTGCAGTTTCAATTTAAACAGTGAGAACCAGAGATTATTAAGCATTTTGCCTTGATTATCCAACTCACAGCACTCTGCCTTGCTCTATAAGTAAGTTATTTTAGAAGTGTGTTTTCTTGTAGCAATAGCTAGGAATTAGAAAGTTTAGACCAAGTGGTTTTCTGTGATGTTAGTACTGTACTACTGATTTATTTTGAGTATTTCTGTGTGATCTCTGAACTCTCTTGACTAGCACTGATTGTGTAGTAGAAAGTATTGTTTTGTGGTTTTAATTATTTATTATTAAATATTTTAAAACCTTTTAACTGTGGCTGGTTTGTGTAGATATAATTTAAGCTCTTTAGAATATATGCCTTTGGTAAAATTGTACAAAGCCACTCCTATAGCTTTAGCCCTGGGCTATACTACCAATTGGATAATAATATTGCACAGTAATAATTGGACACCCTTTTAAGGGCCTTTGAGTAGCTGATAAATATTAGCTGGGTAGTGGCAGTAATTACTACCATGTAGTCTGGGTAAAAGGGGGCACAGCTGGAGAACCTGTGCCAGACTTCCCCAGAAGTGTCTGTGTGGTTGTGTAAACTCTTATCTCAAAGTGTGTGTGTATGTGTGTGTGTGTGTGTGTGTGTGTGTGTGTGTGTGTGTGTGTGTGTGTGTGTGAGCTACTTTGGCAGGGACACGAAGCACTGGTTGGACAGAGAGGGTGCTGGAGATTTTAGCTTGCCCAGCTAGGCTGAGCTCTGGACCCTATAGCTGTGCCAGTGGGGAGTCTTATTGGGGACTTGGGGAGCAAGGGAGTGACCAGCCCCAGACTGACTGTGATCTCTGTGTGCTCTTAAGGGAAATTGCACTTTACTGTATGTATTTGTTATCCTTTCCCCCTATATGAGACGCCCCTCTCTGGTGTTAGTGGTGAGGATTGAGGCTCTTTGATTGCTGGGCCAGGGCACGGGTGTCACATAGCTACTCAGTGTTTTTCAGCAGTCTCTGCTGTCCTATCATAATTTCTCTTCAAGGGAGATTCACAAAGTGTATTGATTGTCATACACATTGATGTTAAGATTTCTCTTCATACTTATAACTGCATTTATTATACACTTTCTTGTTGCTTTAGGTCTAATATGCTGAGTACTACTCTTAATTAGCAGTTATACCTCAAAAGGGCAGCCTTAAATGGGCAGTGTAATTTTACATACAAGAACTATATCTGTTTCTATAGGATTAGGTTTAGGTTTAGGAAAGACAATCAGTTTTTCATTCCGGCTCTACGTGCTAAGGAGGCTTATCCTTTATTAGTACTGATGCTGCCAACTCTCAGGTTTGGAGTAAAGAACTGATATTATATGAGATGATTCCTTCAAATATATTCTCCTTTGTGAGGCTCAATCTATAGGATTAGCCCTTTTGGTTAGCGAAAGTGCTCAGTGTTCTAGAAAGGGTGGGGGTTGTGACCACGCTTCTGGTTTCTTCTTCTTATTATTATAGTGACAGGTAACAGAGGTAATCCAGAAGGCTCAAGTTAAGTCTAGTATCCCATCTATGACCCAGAAGGTGGCAAGACAAACAAGAAACAGAGTGCAAAGGATTAGTCCAGATAAAATCACTTTAGCTAGCAGATGTAGGAAAATGTCTGTCTCTGATACTCTCCCTGTGGGAGGAATAAATATGCCTTGTTTATATTTCATGTTGTTTCTTCAGTTAAGCAAGTAGATAGATAGGTGTTCTTATTTTAATACATTACATTCAACAGGTCTGTTACTTAAAGGCAGTTACAGACAGTGATGGGAGGGTCCAGGACAGTTGATTGGAGGAAAATCTGGGAGTTGGAAAAAAGGAGCCAGTTAGAAAGCTTAAAGGTTAGTCCTTTATTTGGATATTCCTAAAAGACCTGCTCACCAGCATGTGGAATCTCATTCTCAGTTACAAGGCTTTTATTTTTATTTTTAACAAACAAAACATGATAACACACCATGAGCTACCACTATAGAACTATATTTAAGAAAACACTTTCACCTGAGCTTCATCAGGTCTAACAGAGTGGTTTACACTTTGATCACTGAAACTGCCTGCTTTTATGAGACTATCTCCAGACTTTATTAGCGTGTTTTGAAACACATGTAGTATGAGAGGCTGTGCCTGCCTTTGTGGGGCTCATATTTCTTCAAGCTAATTATGAAAGCTGTATTACAGAACTTTTTCCACTCTGACTTATCCTTATCAATACTTGTATCACATGTAATATGAGAAGCTGTGCCCACTTTTACAGGGCTCGATTCTCCCGAAGTGCATAACAAAAGACTAATCTTCTCTTGTATAATAAAAAGCTTTAAAGTGCCAGCTTGTAAGAGGCTCGTGTACATGATTATGTGACCAGTCCCCATTCCTCTTCCTGATGATGACATACCTTTTTATATGAGGCAAAGGTAGTCATTTACAGGGTCTATATTAGAATACCGAACAGTCAAAATTTCGAGTGTTCTAATATCGAACCCTATGAATCGAAAATTTAAAACATTGAACATTCAGAACAGCAAATGTTTTCCTAGAGAAAAAATTTGCTGTTCCAAAACACATACACACAACACGAGCACACCACACAAACAGCAATCCACACACATACACCTAAACCCTTACGCTTAACCCTACACTAAACAATACATACACCACTAACTATCCACTTACCTTAACCCAAACCCTAACCCTAACCTTAAGGTCCATCACTATCGCACAGTCACCTCACCCACACCCTAACCCTAACCCTAACTCACCTACCCCGTCCTAACCCTCATGTCCACAAAATCGCACACTTACCTGACCCGTGCCCTAACCCTAACACACCTACCCCATCCTAACCCTCATGTCCACAAAATCGCACACTTACCTGACCCGCGCCCTAACCCTAACTCACCTACCCCGTCCTAACCCTCATGTCCACAAACTTTTCTTTTTGTACTCTGTTTCTTATATCGACAGGGAGGATCTACTGGACTAATCACTTGTACTCGTTTCTTTTACTGACAGGGAGGATCTACTTTACTCTTCTCTTTGTGTTCCTTTTCTGATTTCAGCCACTCTGAGAATGTTATTGCTGGGTCACTGGGGAATCCTACTCCCTTCTTCTCTTTGAGTTGTATGTCTTGTGACTCTACCCACAAGTTATTATCCCAGAGAAGCAGGAGTGAAGAGTGCAGCAGTGTGTGGCAGTGACAGATGCATGATAACTACAGATGTTCAGCTGAGAAGCAGGAGTGAAGAGTGCAGCAGTGTGTGGCAGTGACAGATGCATGACAACTACAGATGTTCAGCTGAGAAGCAGGAGTGAAGAGTGCAGCAGTGTGTGGCAGTGACAGATGCATGATAACTACAGATGTTCAGCTGAGAAGCAGGAGTGAAGAGTGCAGCAGTGTGTGGCAGTGACAGATGCATGACAACTACAGATGTTCAGCTGAGAAGCAGGAGTGAAGAGTGCAGCAGTGTGTGGCAGTGACAGATGCATGACAACTACAGATGTTCAGCTGAGAAGCAGGAGTGAAGAGTGCAGCAGTGTGTGGCAGTGACAGATGCATGATAACTACAGATGTTCAGCTGAGAAGCAGGAGTGAAGAGTGCAGCAGTGTGTGGCAGTGACAGATGCATGATAACTACAGATGTTCAGTTGAGAAGCAGGAGTGAAGAGTGCAGCAGTGTGTGGCAGTGACAGATGCATGACAACTACAGATGTTCAGCTGAGAAGCAGGAGTGAAGAGTGCAGCAGTGTGTGGCAGTGACAGATGCATGACAACTACAGATGTTCAGCTGAGAAGCAGGAGTGAAGAGTGCAGCAGTGTGTGGCAGTGAAAGATGCATGATAACTACAGATGTTCAGCTGAGAAGCAGGAGTGAAGAGTGCAGCAGTGTGTGGCAGTGACAGATGCATGATAACTACAGATGTTCAGCTTCAGTTTTGTCTCTCTGTTATTACTGTTTCTTCCTTCCACCACTGTCCTGAGTATGTGTTGTGCGCTATCTGCCTGGTCTTAGTACTTGGTGTTGCTAGTAGTGTATACCATGGGACTGACTCTGCAGTCTATCCAGCCTGCTGCAGAGACCACAGGCTTAGAATAAAATGACCACTTCTGGATTTGTGTACTTTGGCTTCACTTGCAGCTTTCATGGACAACAATTGCTAGTCAGCCTTTCTCTTACATGACATATGTAAGTTGGCCAAGCTCTGAATGAGCTGTTTCCTGTGGTCCAGTGGTCTAGGGTTTGATTTCTCCAGCCTCCATTGCCAAACTTTGTGACTGTGGGAAAGTCACTTAACCTGACAGAGATAACAGGCTGAGTCTAAAAAAGGTCAATGGAGTTTAGTGCTCTATCCCAATAAACAAATACAATAAAAATAAATAAAATGAAATATGTTGGCCAGGGCCAACAACAGAAACGTGGTAACACCCTTTCTGTTGTGAGAAATATTGCAGTTGTCCCATTGTCACCATCAGGTGGCTCATATTATTTCTTTGTTTCCCTGAAACAAAGGTGGTGTGGCCCTTCAGGTGTTTCTATTATGCCAATTTGTTTAATGTTAGATTTTTTTAGACACGCATCTCCAAAGATCTCTGGATGTTTCTTCTTCTTTCTGCAGTCCATATAGCTTGCCACTCCCAGGAGGAAGAAGACAAGCTCTGGGTAATGGGAGTGTGGAGGACTGATAGAGAAAAATCTGTCAAAACTGAGAGGAGGGAAGATACCTACAAATTATTATTCCAGGAAAACATTAAAGGAATGAAGTCAAACATCTATCTTTATGGTGAGTGCCTCACACAGTGTTCATCCCATCTCTCCAGTTTGCTGATAAACCCATGATTCTACTGCTCTTTTACTCTTTTACTCATAATAGCCTTGTCTACTCACTGCCATTAGTTAACTTCCTGTTCTCTACTTCATAGTACCTCAAACTGTCAGATCCCTCATAACTTCCTCACCTATTTCCGCCATTCTAATGATTTAGTCCCACAGAGACAATTATACCTCCCTTTCCTTCCAGTCATAGCTTTCCTGAACATCTTGTATTCTTGCATGATGATACTCCACTTCTTGCTGTCAATCTTCCATGCTTTGTTTATTAAACAATGTATGTTTTTTTCTCTCCAGTAACAGAATGCACTGATGGGGCATTCTGTCCACTAAATGTCCTTGTACTGGCCCCAAGCATTGTCCATCCATCTCTTTTCCTTTTGGGTCTTCCTTTTCATTGCCATTTGATCCTTTTGATCCTTTTAGAGTCTACCAACCTCATATATCATCTCTCAGGGGAAGTTTGCCCTCTGTTTTACAACTATGGTACTTATAAATGGAGTCAGTAGCACCACTAACAGTGTTACTTAGATTCCTAGACCTTAAGCCAGCCTTACCATGACCACCTCAGCTATTTAATCAGCACAGTGAAACAATCATAGCCTTTCATGGATATTAAACACTGGGTTTGTGGCTTTTTATTACAGTATAAATGTAATATACTGCACCACATGGAGTACTGTGTGTGAATTATGGAAAGACTTCCACTGTGCCCAATTGACAGGTTTGTAAAACTGCACTGTGATGCATTCATTTCAACATACATGCCAAATTGTGGATTTAAAAAAAAAATGTGCTTTTAATTTTTTTAATTAAATTAAAATACTTCAGTTTAGTGAAGCTTAATGCAACTGTACTTGAAATGTTGTTTTAATTCTGAACAATAATTGCTTTATTATAGAAAAGTAAAAAATTGTCGACAACTTACAATTTGGAAGTCATGAACTTCTACTGCCTCGTCATTTCCACTTCCTGTTTTGAAGGTCTCCTGGTTATTTTCTGTATCTATTTCCATGGATCCCTCCTGCACTCTTCCATTGATGCTCATACTATAATGTACATTATATACCTGCACATAAGCACATACACAATATTATATGACTATTCACTCTATTGATTTTGATAGTATTCAGTTTTCTGTACTTCATAAAGACACACCTGGAAGAAAGATGGGTCATGTGTGCCCTGCAACTTTCACTGCTAAGCAGAAACTACTTAACACATTTTCTACATAGTTGTTACCAGTTCTTACTTTCAAAAATCAACTTCTGATATTTTAAAAACATAAGTCATTATTGATCTTAAATAAATATAGCTCAGTAATTTGTTAATATGCACATTTAATAACTTAAATAACATTACAGGCACTTGTATCACTCTGAGTGCACCTTAGCATATATCATTATATATTTTTTTCACAAGCATTCGTCAGCAGAATTCAGTAAAAGTTAGAAAACTATAATTGTGCTCTTTAAGAAATAAAATCATCATGAATAAGATAATTTATACTCCATTATAACAGTTACAGATACTGTAAGTCCATCACAGTTGAGAGTTACCTACCACTGTGCCACTACTTCTCAGAGGAATTGTGGCATTGGCTATATCTGTTCATCCCCCCTCCCTCCAAGTATAAGCACACCTAGCCTTCCAACACCAGCTCCAACAGACTCAAGAGCTGCTAATTGGATTTCAATCATGGGAAAATTATCAGGACTTTATACCTCAATGCCAACAGAGCTTGCTAAGTAGAAGAATGTTTTATATTCACAAACGTGTTGCCAAGGATAGCACAGTGGTAGAGAGAGTTGCATTGTCACCTCAGTACCAATAATATGTCCCTTTTATTGTAAAGCTTGTTGATATTAAAGTTCTGTGGGGTAGAGTTGTTTTGTGGTATGCCCTTTGCTTGTTTCTACTGGGTAAAAATGCATCTATTCAACTGTTTACAAGCTGGTATAATTTAGTGGAGTATGTTTCTACATATTCACTAGGGTTGACTGGGTTTGATGGGATTTGAAGCTTGCCAATGTAGTCAGTTTGTCCTGGAGAAATTTTTAAAGGTACCAGGAGCCAAGGGTGTAGCCAGGCATACTCTTTGTAGTCTGAAGAATACATTTTTTCTGAAGATTTTAGAAACATTGGGACTTTTTCAAGGATATTATATTTATAACCATCTAGATGAATGCCTCTAAAAGCAGAGGATTGCAAATCTAAAAACAATACCTCTAATAGTTTTTGACTGAGTAGCTGAAAATGTTACACACATTAAGTTTGGGAGGGGGCAAAAGTTTGAGTGATATGACCATTTTATTTAATGACAGGTAGATTGGGGGACAGCAATAAGCCTCTGTGAGTACAAAATGGAATTCACTGGCAACACACCTGCCAGGGGTGGAAGTGGTCCCTGGATTCAGTTTTATTTCAAAGGAGATGTCTTTATGGTCAGACTTAATAAGTGATGAAGATATGAAAGGGATGGTGCAAGATGCCCCATATTAGCAAGGATAAGGTCTAAAATGTTATTCCTCTTAGTGCTTAGTAGGTACTCCGAATAGTTATTCCATCCAGGGCATTTGTATTAACAAAGTCCAGGAATCTCTGTGCTTATACACAAGTCATGGGGTAGGTTCCCAGTCTATAGCTGGATAATTTAGACCACCCATGACAATAGTATTGAGTTTAATACTGAGTGACTCTAGTTCTTGTAGACAGGCATTGTGGCTTTCTTGGGTCATACAGGGAGTTCTATAGCTAATCAGTATATGTGGTAAGGGACCTTTCTGATGGTGAGTTGGACATGAAGAAGCTGTAGTGCTTCATGCTGCTTAACCAGCTTTGTTGTAAGTCTCTTCTGAATGAACTAACAGCCATTTTAATTGGATGTGCTAGTGGAAGCTTTTTGTTTCAGTTACTGTAAGGACTTCTTCAACTTTGGATTAAGGGGGATAAAACTCTGGGAATTGCCCAGGGGGTCAGTTGACGTAACTTTGTGTGTATGTATGTGTGTGTGTGTGTGTGTGTGTGTGTGTGTGTGTGTGTGTGTGTGTGTGTGTCTCACACACACACACACACACACACACACACACACCGCAAACACACTTCAGATGAAGCAATTTATGTGAAAGCTTATGTTTTGTTCATTACATCAATAAATAAACCCCATGTGATATCATCTTAAAGAATTTTCAAATGGCAGCTATGGTGCTCTGAACAATCACCTCATGTCAGATAATTGAGACTACATATTTTATGTCCCCACTCCCTACCTATAGGTTAAACATTCATGGGTCTTTAGAATATATTAAATAACTACTTTCATACGTTTACTAAAGTTAGGAATAAATACAGTGGAGATTCTGCAATACATGCAATAAACCTAAATGCTGAAGTTACAAAAACAACTAATTATTAAACAAAAGAAAAATAATGTGTAAGACCTTTAAACTTTATCCAGCACAGCCGCAACAAGCCTAAAGTCAACTCTATCCAAAAAGAGATCACTAAAACAATTTTAAGAAGAAAAGCCACACTAAAGGTGAAACTTCCAAAATGTATCCACCAAGTTTTTTTGTACCCTAGAGGTTATTTTTAAGGGTATATTTTAATATTTAAATGAAAGCTAGAGCACGGTTGGTCAAACATTTACAGGCTGCCTCTGTCCACTAGATACATAGGTGTCAGAACAGGGGTGAATTTGCAGTCTCCCATCCAAATGTCCAGTTTACACCTGAATATGGTTAGGGAAGAGCTCTGCTTCACCTGTGTGGGAAGCCTGTTCCAGAGAAGGGGCATTCTCTGAGACACATACCTGTTCCTCTATCAAGTCCTATTTATGTTGCAGGCAAAGTTTAAGTCTCTGGATTAGGTAGTTCTGATGCTATTTGTTTTGTAAATATGCAAAAGCTTCATCAGACTAGGATCCAAGGATACCTTGTATACCAGGTATAGATTGCCTCTCAACAATCTGTAGGAGATGGAGTATAGGGGTTGGGCTTCGAGTTGATCCTCATAGGGCATGTTATTTCTGTCCTGAATTCTTTTTGTGAGGAACATCTGTGGATATTCCGGTTGCTGCATGTGCCTAGTCAGGTACATACTGAAGGGGATTGTGTACTGAATGGTGGGTTTGATGAGGGATGAATACAATGGAACAATGACTTCTTTGGACATGGATGCCATGCCATTATTTATAAGTTGAGCAACATAGAATGATTTCTTTACTGCCTTGGAAACATGTTAATTGAAAGCTAGGTTACTATTTATGTATGTCCCCAAATCCAAGATTAATGTGTTTATTCTTAGGAGTGTGCAGTCAGTGAGGTAATTTCCTTGGATAGCCAACTTTTCAAAGGAAGCTATTATGCATTTCTTGGCATTGAGTATTAAACCATGGTTCTGGCACCAATTATTTATCTGTATTATCCCTTCCTGAAAGATGTTAGTGTCTTGGAGAGATTCTATGACTGCTCCTAGTTTGCAATTATCGGTAAACTTGGTCAACCAGAGGCCCTTAAAGTTGGCCTTGATTTCTGATAAGCAGATGCCAAAAAGGAGAGGACCCAACACAGAACCCTGAAAGACTCCACTAATGACTTGTCTCTTTGTGGAAGTGGACTTCTCTATCCTAACTTCTTGGGTCCTATTTGAGAGCCGTCTGGCTACCCTGCATGTAACATAGGGGTTTATATCTAATTCCAAGAGTTTGTTTACAAAGCCCGAGTGAAATATAGTGTCAAATGCCTCAGCCAGATCAAGGTAGGCAATAAGCACTATTCTGCCCTCATTCATTGCCTTGGTTACCTTCTCGAAGAAGTCTGCCAGGCTGAGTAGGCATGATCTTCCCTTGACGAAAATGAACTGGGTTGGATCCAGTGTCTAATCATTCTATATGTCATTATTTATCCATCTATTCATCCCTCTTTGCATATGAGACTAGTCAGACTTATGGGTCTGTAGTTTTTGGGTCCATAGATGGCCCACCCTTGTGCAGTGGAATGATCGATGCAATTCTCAATTCATGAGACATTAAGCCTGACTGGAGGCTATGTTGGAAATTTTGGTCTGATAGGTCACGTTTTGTGCTTTTTAGGAGGAATCCTGGTTCATTATCTGGGCCCATTGATACAATAGTCTTGGCCTGCTCCCTAGTGATAGTTGGAGAAAGGTTATGTTTGATAGGATTTATTGAAGGGGGGTAAAACTGGAGCTGAATTTTTAGGCCAGTAGATTTGCTATTTCTCCTGGCTCTGTGTAGGTGGCTGCATTTATTATTAGTTCTGTAAATTGTTTTCCACTGCTTTTGAGGTTATTGACATAGCTAAAGAGAACTTTATGGTTGTCTTTGGCCTGGGAGGCTATTCTTACCTTAAACTTGACTTTGGTAGACTTGATTTGCCCTCTGGACTGTTTGTTTAGATTGACAAGGGAGTTTTTATCCTGTTGGGCATTGAATTTCCTAACTTTTGCCATAATTTTTTCTTTTTGTTGTACAACCTATTTGTGTTAGGATTCCACTAGGATGGCTTGTTTTTTGAATTTGTTCTGAGTTTATTTCTAGTGGCTACAACTGCCACAATTCCTCTATTAATGTAATTGTACAGAGTTTATGTGAACCATTCTGCACAGGCAGCTGCATTCTCTGGATTTTGTAGGGCTTGAAATTTTGTCAGGTTATTACTTAATAATAGGCATTTTGCCTTAGAATACTTCCTAGCAGCTATGGGGTTAGCTGGAGTCATTAGTTTTATTTTTATTTTGAAAAAGACAACTGTCTGGCCTTACCAGAGAGGATGTTACACTAGAGGGGTGCAACATTTGCCCATGTTTAATGACCAGTTGCAATGTGTTTGCCCCTGTAGTAGGCATGTGGAAAATCTGATCCAGGGTCTTTGTATTTACAAAGTCTAGGAATCTTTGGGCCTGCATGCTAGGGGGCTGGGTATGAATTGTAATTTATACTGGGGTAGTTCAAGTTACCCATGAATATGGTACTGGGCTGAATGGCGAGTGTCTCTAATATGTCTAAGTATGAGTTATGAAAGTGGTCACCCTTACCCTCAATAAAGTCAGAAAAACTAGTTCCATTGGACCAAATGAGATACCAGGAAGCCTAATTTGTGCAAACACAGCCTAGTATACTTCCTTACCCAGTTTCTTAATACAACATTAGATAATGGGTGAATTGTACATCTATACACTGTTGGACAAAGAACTAAATGGCTGCCATTTTTTATGCTCATAAAAGACTACTTTGCTATGTAGGGAACATGAAATAAAAAAGGAAATAAAGTAAAATAACAGTGTGTGTGTGTGTGTGTGTGTGTGTGTGTGTGTGTGTGTGTGTGTGTGTGTGTGTGTGTGTATGTGAGACAGACAGTGAGCATCAGGCTCAGCATACAACTCTCAACTTTTCTGATGAAGAATTTTGGATAAAGACTATAATGTCTGACTTCACTGACTAACAGTAATCTTCACTTATTTACCAGAAAGTTAAACCAGATTCAAGGGACAGAGCAAAATTAGGGACAGTTGAGAGAGTGTGTGTCTGTGGGGGGGGATTTCAATGCCTTGAACTGCATGACATTTTTTTATTCATTTGATTACTATGAAACGTCGAACAGTGCCGAGTGAAGAAAGCAGTAAATCTTGGTGTGTGTGTGTGTGTGTGTGTGTGTGTGTGTGTGTGTGTGTGTGTGTGTGTGTGTGTGTGACACAGTGTGTGTGTTTCTGTGTATATATGAGTGGATCTGTCAGTCTTTGCCTCTGCATCTATGTGTGTTTTTTTCTATAGGTGAGTTAGTTTGTCTGTGTCTATGTATGTCCATGTTTGCACTGTGTGGCGTGTGTGTGTTTGCGCGCGTGTGTGTGTGTTTGTGCTCATGTGTGTGCGAGCGCGTGTGTGTGTATTTGCGCGCGTGTGTTTGTGTGTGTGTGTGTGTGTGTGTGTGTGTGTGTGTGTGTGTGTGTGTGTGTGTGTGTGTGTGTGTGTATGTGTGTGTGTTTTGTGTTTGTCCACGTATTGGTCTCTGTAGACATTAAATTCTTACATAACTTATATTTTAAATGTGAAGTGCTTCCTGTAACAACAATTATATATGCTGCAGCAAGTTTGAAACTTTACGCAGATGAACTATTTCAAATAATAATATAATATATATATATATATATATATATATATATATATATATATATATATATATATATATATATATATATATATATATATATATATATATATACACATATAAATACAAAACAATTTATCAGACGACCTATTATCTAAATGATCTCCATGGAAGATATTATCATGAAATAATGGACATTCCAGTGGTAGTAAGGCCCTCTGACTGCAGAGATGATCCTCAGAACACCCATGGACTAGGTGATGGAGAGAATCATTGTGGAACTTATTCGGACATTCCCAGGAAACATCCTTCTCCATGACACAACTCAGTGCATTTTTGTCATGGGTAGAGCTTGTATGCTTACCCTCCTAAGTTTTTTGAGAATGTGCCCACCACTTTTGCTGGAAGTTTATTTGTCCATTCAGCTTACCTATATGTGTCTAAAACATTCAACACCACACCAATGATGGAATCATATTTAAATTCAGGGCCTAACGGTAAATGAAGCCATAATAACTTGAGTCTACAACTATTTACATGATGCCTGTGTATCACTATAGTGGTTATAGTAGGTGTCCCATATTAGCCTGTACTTGGGCTATCTCTTTTTGGTCTATCCCTCTCCAATATAAGGAAGAGGTAAAATATCCCATGTCACTTATGGAAAAGAGCAGCAAGGCTTTGAGATCATTACTCAGTACATTGACAAACACTGTGTGCACAGTATCAAAGATATATAGACAGATGACAAAGAATAAACACTGAAATCATGTATAACATAATATAATAATAATTAACACTATATTATGGAAATTACCTTAATACCACTGAGGGATTAAATATCAAACTAAATAGTTTCTTGCTGAGGGAAATCGATTAACCAAGCACTGACTGGCACACATACACTTCTAAAAATATAAATGCTAAGCATTTTCTAGACTTTGCTGATACCAATGCACTGCAACAAATTATAAAACATTTTATTAGAGGGTCTAATATCCTTGATATGGTCCTAAGCAATATCGGCTATACCCCACCATGCATCTCCTCATCCGTGTTTAAGACTGACCAAACATCAGTCACCTTCTTTATCAGGCTTAGCGGTACCAAGACACCACTAAATGAGACCACTAAATGAGACCATCTTTAGGGACTTCTCCGGGGCAAACCTACTTCAGCTTGTAAAGGACAAATAAAAAGTTTCCAACTATCACCCACAAATGGACCCAATTAATGGAGCTGCTGCATTAATCTCCAAGTTTTATCAGCATCTAAACCACTGCTTAGAAAAGTCTGTATCCATTTACCTTAAAGATAATGGTAAATTCAGGTATAAAGCTCTCTGGTGGAACTCTCATATTAATAAAATATATAACAAAAGAAGGAAAAGAAGGAAGTGTTATAAGAAAGCCCGATCCACCTACCTCAAGACCTGAATGACACATGCTAGCGAGGAACTTAAAAATGATATTACCAAATGTAAGAGAAAGTATGAACCTAAGGTCACTACAGATAGCAAAGGCAACTAAAAATCTTTCTTCAGTTATGTCAGGAAATTAAGGAATAATCTTTAACAATACAATGAGCTCATTCATAATAACATCACACATTCCATGCCCAAGGATATAGCGAATATACTGGCAGATAAATTTAGTGCTAACTACGCCCCGCCTGACCACATCATTGCATCCGCTATCCCAGAATAGTTTCCCTTGAAACCACTTTGGAACAAGTCTTAGAAACCCTGTCAAAGGCTAAAAACAATGTTTCTGTGGGATAGATAACATACTTGGCTGCATTCTCTCCAGTTTTAATTATGCACTATTCAAGCCTCTACTTAAATTGCAAAGCCTCAGCTTATCCACAGGGTTTTTACTTTTTGTCTGGTGAGCAGACACTGTGACACTCTACAAAAGGGTAGTTCCTCTACAAACCTCAGTACGTATATGCCCATCAACCTCACCAGCCTCAGATGTAAAGCCATGGAATGTATCCTAGCAGAACTCATGTAGACAGAAGCAACTTAACTGATCTATATGCCCCTCAGTTTAGTTTTCTGAAAAGCAGGTCCTGTCTCCTAAACCTAGTAAATGTCTTTGAAAAGGTTACAGAGGCTATGGACAGTGGTCACTCTATGCATGCTACTTATCTTGACCTGGCCACGGCTTTTGACACTATTTCCCATGCTGGTATTATTGAAAAGTTGGACAAACTTGAAATAAATGCCTATGTTTTTCTCTGAATTGAAAACTGTCTGTTCAACAGATCCCAAGTTGTGAAAGTTGCTTGTAACCTTTCTGAACTTAAAATCTTGACTAGTTGGATAGCACTCTCCTGCATGACACTTATTTTGCAAACATCCACACTATTACCCATTAACTATTGTTGACCACATTTGCTGATGACTGCAAGGTGGGTACTATTATCCACTCATTAATTGATGCTAAACTGCTCTAACAAGGGCTATAATATGCACATATCGGGTATACTTAAAATGGTTTAAGCTATGTGCAAAATAAGTTCAGCATAGATTCCTACATAGATTCATAGATTGTTACTAGACTAATGACTTGGGGGGGGGGGCTTTCTAAGCCTAGCCAAGTTTTCCTGAAAGAATAACAATGTCCTATATCTGAATAGGACATTGAGGGCCAGACATTTATAAGCTACCTCTGTCCATAAAGGACATGGGTGCCAGGCTCAGTGTAAGTTTCTTATTCCTCATCCACTGGTCTAGGTTGTGCTTAAACTGGGTAATAGATTAACTCAGCTTCACATGGATGCAGTCTCTGGGACACATATCTGTCTTCTAGCATGTTCTGTTTAAGTCAAAGACAAAATTCAGGTTCCTAGACTTGTATTTCTGGTACACTTTGACTTACATATATGCAGGAGGTTCATAAGTGTGGGGGTTTGTGGATGCCTTGTAAGCCATGCATAGATCACCCCTCAGCAATCTATAGGAGACTGAGTAGTGAGAAAGGGCATAAGGCAGGTTTATTACGTCTTGTTTTCTTTTTGTTAGAATTTTTGAAATTGCTCTAGTAGCTGCATATATCTGGTTAGGTACATACCAAAGGAAGCATTGCACTCTATGAGTGGTCTGATAAGGACAGAGTACAGTGGGATAATGACTTTTTTGGATCTAGATGCTATGCCCTTACTTATACGTTGCCCAGCATAAAAGGATTTTCTCACAACTATGGCTATGTGGTGGTTGAAGGTAAAGCTACTGTGTATGTGCGTACCCAAATCCCTGACCACTGGGTTGACTCTTATGGGCATAATAGTTTTTGGAAAAAAAGTTGCTCCCACCTCTTCTGTTAAAGTGGTGCTCCTCTTCAAACAGATACAATCACAAGAGACCTGGGTATTTAAGTGGACGAGTTTCTTTCTTTGGTCATCATATTTTAACCATAGTCAGGAAATCCTTCTATCTGGCTCACTTAATTTCCAGGGGAATATTTTCAAGATCCAAAGAAGTCATCTTAACACTATACTCTTTATTTATCAAGCCCATCACCAAATATAATGCCCCCTTTAGTATGTGCAAATCCAATGATATTGCTCAACTGGAAAGACCCTGACAATTTTTAACCAAAAATTTAAAGGCCTTAAATATTTCAACTATCCTGACAGATTAATATAAGTTTCCTTATCAGTAGCCTACTGACTGCTTCAAGATAACCTGTGTCTCACTTTTTGAGCCATGAAGGATTCAGTCCTATCCAGTTTCTTCACAATTCCAGTAGCTCTACAAACACCTGTTCTTGGGACCTAAATTTATACTGGCAAGAAAACAAGATTCACTGGAGGGATAGGTTCCTAACTCAACATATTTCTAGTCTGTGGAATAAGACACTACTAAAGGTCAATCAAAGTATTACTTTGTGTGACTTTAAGGCTAGTCTTGATGATTTAATTGATAAACACAGATTTACACCAGGGTTTTCATGTATGGCCTTGCTTGATTTGGGAGCCAAGCACTATAAAGTGTTCGTAAAGTGTGGCAAGAACTTTTAAACAGTCTTCTTAAAGGTATATTTGGTTGGGCATTGTAGTGTCCCTGTGATCACTTGCCTAGTATTATTCCTATATAGGGGGCACAGTAACTCCCCATGTACGTGGATGTGGGATGTTTACCAATATGCAACATAGATCTTGTGATGCTCTATCACACAATGTTGAATTTTAATGAGGAGTTGGCTCCAATCACTTGCTTTTTGGAGAAGCTTATTCTCAGGGCTAGTTCATTGGTGTGACGATGTGAGGTATGCCAGCTATGGCAGGAGGAGTAGGGCAGTGGATGAGAAACATATGCCAGTATAGCTAGCTGGAGTTTTGTAAAGAATTATATGTCATTTCTAGATTAAACTGATTTGTACAGGTGTTTATGTTGAAAATGCATTTGTAAAGTTGCTTGTGTTAAAAAATGCAACAATAGTGGGTCCTGCTGTACAGAAGGAAATACACCTGTATGTCAGACTGTATTGTAACTGCTGAAATGAATATATTGTAACAGAGGATATTGGAAGAGAATAGGTTAATCTTATTCCAGCTAACTTTGAAAAATAGTCTGAAATTAAATTACCTGGTTTAGGCCATAAAGATTATATATAGTTCTGACTACAGCCAGAGACAAAATATCTGTTAGAAGCCTGGCTTAGTAGCTCTGTAGGAAGAGTGGAAATGCTAAAATTGTTTTACAGCTTCCAGATGCTGTAACAAATCCTAGCAATGGTCTATGTGTGTGTATTGTGACACCTATGTGCAAGATTCTGGTTCAGCTTCTAGTTAGGGGGGTAGTGTGGGAACCACAGTCAGGCAATAGGATGTGATATCATTCTATAGCCAGCCCTGAAATAATATTTAGATGTTAGCGAGAGATGTGATAATGGCACTTAGTCTGTTTTGGAACTGAAAAGACTACTCACTCACTACATCTTGCCTTGCTGTAGTAAGTAACTTAACTAGGGAACAGTAATTTTAATCAGTCAGGAAAATATAGTGAGATTAGTTGGATATTGTTTTTCTGTATCTGTGTGAATCTATCCATCTGTGTTATTTTTAATATTTGTGTGATTGAAATTCTGGTATTTATTGTAAATAGTCAGTATTTTCAAGTTCTTTTATTATTTATTATTAAATATATTTAAACTTTTCATTGTGGCTGTTCTTTTAGAGAAAATTTTAACCTTTGAGAGTACTTATATTTATTTGGTGACACTGTGGCTGCTCCTGAAAGTCTTGCTGCATTGGTGAAACACTATCATTTGTATTAGTATTAATTTCACTTAGTATAATTAGATACCCTGTTAAGAGCCTTAGAGTAGCTAGCTGGTGGCAGTGGAACTACCTTATAGCCTGGGCATAGCATGTAAATCTGTGGCAGCATCCCCCAGGTGTGCGTATGTGCATCTGTGAAAATCAAATCTCAAAGAGTGTGTGTTTGTCATCTACTTGGAACAGGGACACAGAGCACTGGTTTCTGTAGAGAGAAAGGTGAAGTCTTATTTGGGACCTGGAGGAGAAAGTTCAGCTCCAGGACTGGGTGTTCTCCTTGTGTGCTCTTAAGGGAAATTGTGCTTGGTGCAGAGAACTGCATCTGAAATTACTGCATGTATTTATTTTTGTTCCAATTGCACGTCCTTCACCAGTGTCAGTGGTGAGGACTGAGGCTCCTTGGTTACTGGCCCAGTGGAGGGACATCACAATTGGTAACAAAAAAATTGGCTTTCTAGCAATATATCTTCACCCATTTTTCTGCAAGTCCCATGATGAAAATGCTTATTGTTTTATTATTTGCATTCTGTGGCCTACTGAAAAAGTGATCACAAATGAGGAAGGGAGGATGCATATTATATACAACAGCTCTGATGTATGCTTACTGTGCCTAACTTCTTAGTAGTCAGTTTTCCACTTTACAAAATTACACTTCTTAAAGGTCTTCATTTTCTTGTATTTGGCTGCTGTAGCTGTTTTACTTACATTTCACTACATTGTACAGTAATAAATATTAGGGCTTATCTGACTGATAGCAATTCTACACTACAAAACATTTCTAAGAGTGTTAGATAATGCTGATAAATAAAAAACAAAATGATTGTGCAACAACGAGAGAGAAACTGTCATGTGTAGAAATGTATAGAAGTCTGTTTCTTAATGTATTGCATAAAATTAATTTTTTAACAAAATATTTTCTAAAAAAATAGTTGTTGCCCTTATTTTGTGCATTTCCTATTTTTAAAACAAAAGTCAGAACTACCTTCACTATAATATATTCTGAGGCTGTCAGGTCTGTGCTCTTTGCATGCAGTTCTAGTGTCAAACTGCTTTTTCTCTCTCCCGTCTAAAAATTGATTCTTTTCTCTCCAAATACAAACATTTATTGCATATTCTGTGAAATACCAACATGTGTAATGTTTTTCACTGTTTTGTTTTCCACAAACATACTACTATATGTGACAATGATGTACTGAGGAGCATACCAGCTTCCTAGGCCCATTTTCAGAAGCAGTGTGTAACCTGTTATTAATCCTTGCCTTTAAATAACCTGCAGTGTCTGTCTTCCAGCTGTACATTTTGGCCTAGCCAAAGAGAAAGATTTTTAGATACTTTTCATTAAAATGAGTAAGTCAAAAAGAAGGCACACATCATCAGCTTCATTAATACTGTTACTAGTGTATACTTAATCTGACTCATTAAAGAATAGTCCTCTGTGCTGTCCATAACATGCGTGATGAATTGTGAATGGAGCCTTTGTTAGCACTTCTGTAGTAAGGAATTCTGTCAGAAACTACTGTTACCGGAGGACAAGACAATTCCAAGTAAACAACTGTCTGCAAAGCATCACTGTACTATGGAAATCAAGCATATGTGGGGGAAAAACAGTGAACTATACACTATTAGAGATGTTAAATCAGAAGAAAGAAAAACATCATCACCATACCAAATAAAAGTTAATTAAGACTGCATATGCACTAATCAATATATGATGTGCAGACTTTTTTTTTGCAAGATTTTACTGTTATATTCTAAAAAATTGAAAATAATGTTGCTTCAGACAATTTCCAGGTTATAAATAAACACAGACTTGGCTGATATCTCTAAGCTCAAACTAAATAGCAAATCAAAACTAAACCATGAACCATGTTCTGGTTTACTGTATTCATACACGTTACCTCACTGTCAGATGCAAAGTTTTATTTGCCTTCTCTGACCAACTGAAGCAACAAAGAGCCTGCAGTTTTACATAACATTTCAGTATGAAGAATAATAGTGATTTTTACAATGACTTGTCAGAATTACTGACAACTTCAAAATCAAGCAGGTGAAACAAATCTACACTAAAGTTATAGTAAAGTAATAATGTTTGTACTTTAAAGGTTACATGAAACCTACATGTAGGAATAGTGTCCGGAGTTAACAAACTAGGTACATTTCCTATAAAAGGCTGTCTTGTTCTTTCAAGAGTCAGCTTAAAAGGGGTCATGTACATTCCTAACATTTCTCCCTCTGTGCTCTGGCAAACAGAAAATGTTTGCACAGCCTGATTACAGGACAGGGATTATAAAACCATTGTTAGTCAGCGCAGTAAATGTATCTGCAGTATGACTGACAAGCTAGAAGCTTCCAGCTTCATTTTTGCTTTGCAGCTTCTAAGAATGAGGGCAGTGTTGTGCATGCAGGCAGAAATGTGTGTAAGGAATGTGAGACAACTGGTCCTGTTGCATGCAGACTAATGGTGTGTACATAGCAGAAATATGCATATGGAATGTGTATCTTGGTTTAATTTCTCCAAGTCTTTTAGGTTGAATGAGAGTGTGTACAGTATGAGGCAGCTGGTTTCTCTACACACCGACTAATCGTATACATACAGACAAAAATGGATGCTGACAAAGCATCTGCAAATAATGGCAGGTATACAATAATGCACTTACATGTGAGAAGAATATCAAACTGGTTCTACCTGAGATAGTCGACAGCGGAGAACACCGACAAGTGAATCGCGAGCGCCAGAAGATCGACAATGCAGAAGACCGACGCGATGGATGAAAACACCGACGCTGAGGATGCCGACATGGGAAAAGGCTGTGTAAGTATGCGGTAGTGACGGACGTTAGGGTGCGAGTAAGGTAAGTGTGGATATTGACGGTCTGTGGGGATAGGGGTGGGTTAAGTGAGTTAGGGTCAGTGCGTGGGTTAGGTAAGTGTGCGGTAGTGAAAGTCTTTGGGTTAGGGGCGGGTTAAGTGAGTTAGGGTTAGGGCGCGGGTTAGGTAAGTGTGCGATAGTGAAAGTGTTTGGGTTAGGGGCGGGTTAAGTGAGTTAGGGTTAGGGCGCGGGTTAGGTTAGTGTGCGGTAGTGAAAGTCTTTGGGTTAGGGGCGGGTTAAGTGAGTTAGGGTTAGGGCGTGGGTTAGCTGAGTGTGCGATAGTGACGGACCTTAGGGTTAGGGTTTGGGTTAGGGTTGTAGATAGTTGTGTATGTGATGTTTAGTGTGGGTTTGTAAGGATTTTGGTGTGCTTGTGTTGTATGTGTGGTTTTTGGACAGGGGATGTGTTTTGTTTGTTGATTGTTGTTATTGTGGTGTGTGCAGTGTATGAGGTTTCGTGTTTGTGTACCGTCGGTTATTTCGTTGTTGGGCATGTGAGGTTTCGTGTTTATGCACTGTCGATTATGTGGTGTCGGTGATTGCGTTGTCGGTGTTCTGCAGTTTCGATTATGTCAGGTAGAACCATCAAACCATACAATCACAATCTGCACAACTGGTTTTCTTAGGGAGAATGATATTTTAATGTAACTAAGATAAATCAGGAGTTAGCATCATTTTTGTGGTAATCAATCCAAATGACAACAAAGCAGTGATGCTTGTAGCATCACACCATACTGTACATACACAACCTTGTGAGACACTGTCATCTCTCCTTTTATCTAACAGTACCCTGATTTAAAATATGTCCTGACAAAGGCATTTTTATTTAACAAAAGTACTTTTCAGCATCCCAAAAGTGAGGTAACCAAACACAGTAAGTCAGCCCTGTTTACACTACAGCGAAAAAAATAAATAAACTTCACATGCTGTATGTATACTATAAACCCAACAAAAATAAAAAAAATCTCTCTTTCTATCTCTCTCTCACAACTGTAGCCAGCCAATTTGGAAACATCTTTAGAAATAAATCATGCTTAAAATCATAAAATGTAATTATCTAATATAAAATTAAGTAAAACATAAAACTAAAGAAAGAGCATAACAAATTCTACCATAAGCTCACTGATTTACTACAAAATTACTTTACATTCTTAATGAATTTAAAGATTAAAACATATCTTAGAAGAACAGTAGAAAAGAATACAAAAGACAGTCCCTTTGCAAACCACATTAACGTATGCAGAAAGTACTTAATTAAAATAATTTAACTGTAGCATGCATAGTCGGCTTTAAGCACCAGTGAACCCTGCCATCACTGGGGGCCCCCTGATCTTGGGGGACCCCCTACCACAGCAAGTTATCTTATCTTGATATTTTGTAACATGTTTGTTAAACCAACAAAAGCTCATACAGCACTCCTATATGCTTAATAAACCAGGTGGGTAATAATAACTCTTATTTATATCTCCTTCAAAATTCAAATATATTTAGTTATAGTAACAGTGTTTTGTCAAGTGACAGGCTTCACATTTCCATTAACTATTTTACCACTGACATAATGCACCTGGCTTAGATAAACCCTGCTGGTGGACACCCTTTCCATTAAAACTAACATATCCAGCTTTAGGTACCTGCAGTACCAGTGGCTTCAGAGGCCCCTTAATCATCCTTGACTATGTAGGGGCCCACAAAAGCTGATGTTGGTTGGGGAAAAATGAGGAAAACATGTATTTTTGATTACACTCTTTACCTGAACAGGACTGTGATATGATGCTTTTAGGATAAAGCTGATAATGAACATGGGCAAGGTAAGCACTAGAGAGATCAGCAGCCCAGAGTGACTGATCTCACTGCACACCATGGATTTTAAGAGCTAATGTTTCTGATCTTCAGGGATGGTTTCTCTTTCAAGGAGTTTAATAAATACTGGCAAAGCACCAGATGCTATAACTCTCAACATCTTTACTGAAGAATTCTTTTCAGTGCCAAAATAATAGCAGAATGAAGGCTCAAAATGAGGAACACATTTTTAAACATTGCTCTAATTCACTTAAAAAGTTACTAGAATAACATGTTTTGCATCAGCATACATTTTTTGGACAATAAGAAGTATACAGCTGCGATGTCTGGATTTACTGTCTGTCTGTAATTTTGAATGCGTTACATACCAGCAAATAACATTTTTTTACGTGGGACAGAACAAAATTATGAGGCAAAATCAGGGAATATCTGTGAAATCAGGGACAGTGACAGGTATTCATTTACTCCTCAATGAGGTAAATAAAAGTGACTTACCTCTGCTGTTTGACGACTGCTAAATAGCAGTCACTGATCTGGTATGGCAAAAACACTGTTGCACAATGTATTGTTATTTGCTGAAATAAGTAGAAATCTAGTATTGCTGTGACTTATGCATGCATGTGTGTGTGTGTGTGTGTGTGTGTGTGTGTACGCATGTGCATGTGTGCATGTATGTGTGTGTGTGTGTGTGGGGGGTGTGTGTAAAAAAATATCACTGATTTTTATCAGTGCACACATCCAATAATGCTAGGACACATGGATGGGTAAAACACATCAGTTAAAACTGCAGCTAACAAGTAATTATATTTCAAAAGTAGGGCATAGCATATATCACAAGACATTCAAACACAAATCTTTTAGGAATCTGGTAACCCCCACTTTCCCAGACTGTATAATTGTATAGAGAGGGGCTCTCTTCTTCATCCTTGACTGCATAGGGGCCCCAAAAAAGCTGTTTCTGGTTGGGGAAAAATGAGGAGAAAAAATTCTTTAATTTTCTGATTATGCCTTTAACCTGAACAGAGCTGTGATATGATCCTGTTATAATAAAACTGATCATGTTTTTTGTTGTAAACTGCACCCATTCTAAATCCAGCCCTGCTCAGATGTGTATGTGCAGAAAGTTGCTATAGGTTATGTGAAGGGATGGGGATTGTGTGGTCATTGTTTCCTTTACTTTTCACACAGACCGCAGAGAAGTACAAAGAAAGCTACTTTAGCTCCTCTTGTGACAGTGTACTGTCTGGGAACAACAAAGTAGAACACATTACTGCAATCATTATTTTTTTCACTTTTCTCACAATCAGGCATGAGGCATGTATACAGGTGGCTGCCTTTGGGGGGGTGTGGTGAGGAGTGACGAGGCATGCAGCATTATACATATACATGCTATGTATATTTATGTGAACAGTCACTTGAAATATATGACTGTGACCATTTGAGTCTCTGCTTTCATTCCAATCTAATACCAGAGGGAAGCACAGGGGGTGACTATTTTTTAGGGGGGATTAAGGAGGCATGCTGCATTCCCAGACAGGATCTGTGTATCCGCATTAGCAATTGGCTTGCTAGTTTATTGTGAGCTACTATTTTTTCAGCTTTGAATATTAAGCCTTGGGCACAACTTATGTCTTCAGTGAAAAACAAAATAAGACTGAAATTATTTTTCTTACAAATGATTTTTGTTTAGGCCACTGTTGTATTAAAAGGTTAGGAAATGCTCTAAAATACATTCTAGAGCATCTATAACCCCTATGGCTTCTGGGAGTCCCAGCTTGAGTTATTTCTTAAATGGTTATTAATGTGCTGTCTTGGTCAGGAAATGTCTGTAGAAAGGATGCAAGGGAAAACTAAAGCTGAACAGCAACACTGAATTTTTTTCTTTAATCATAATTTCTGTTCAGACCATCATTGGATGAAAATGTTAAGTAAAATAAAAAAAAACTCTCTCTATATATATATATATATATATATATATATATATATATATATATATATATATATTTAAAGTTGTGGCTTCTTGAAAAACCTGAAGAGAAACAAAATGTGAGAAATAGAATAAAAACACAGTGTGCATGGTGTGGGGAACCCAAGATGGGGAGAAACAGAGGGGAGCATGCAGGATTTGTGTGTGTTTTCTGGGGGGGGGGGCTGAAACAGTAGGCAGTGTCTTGGGTGCCATTTCACCTAAGTCCGGCCCAGTACATAGCATTGTTGTAAAGTATCCTTGTTACATCTAAATGCCAGTAACTGTGAGTATCCCTTTGTGAGATGAGCCAACATTGCGCTGTACATAGGAATTGTAGCTACAGGTCAGCCTGTGTATACTACTCCTAAAAGTTTGCAGCATGAGCTAAAAGGATGGATGAGGGGGTGGCAGTGACAGGGGGACACTTAGACTGGAAGTGCCCAGGGGGCACCCAACTTGACATTTGCTGGGGGGACTCAAAATGTTAGCACTGGTCCTGGTAGCATCACATTGAAATGAATGAAAAGCAATAATTCAAATTAAGAACATCCAAAAACAAACAAGACCAACAGAATGTTTGCCTTCTGTGAAATATCTGTACTGTAAGATTAGTAAACTCAAATCCATGCATCATACCCCATACTTCCATATACTTTATGTATACGCGTACACATAGCACCCAAATGACACTCGCACACAGACCCATGCAAGCACACACTTGCATACAAACAGATACAAACACAGACACACATAATAAGATATCTTTACATAGAAGTACAGGGGTATAGGGTACTATGTCTTTTCCTGCAGATTGATCCTAGATTGCATATGTCTTTCTGCTAATATTAATTATCTTTTAGTTTTTCACATGTCTGGACTTAGCTAGGTTTAAAAAGAGATATATCTACAGAAAAAAAATAAACCAGGAAAAAGTTAGGCATTCTAGAAAAGATCATGAAAGGTATAGCACAGGCTGGACAAGAAGAGTGGGAGACAGATTTGTGACGTAGCTCAGGGAGTTTTGAGGTGGCAGAGAATGAGATGCCTGCAGGAGAATGGGGGAGGTTCTAATACTGGAGGTTAGAGACAACAGTGGATTGGCTAGTAAGATGAGATGACAGAGTGGGACATGAGAGGAGGAGTCAACAGAAAACCAGCAGATAGGATAGAATAGGATAAGGTAGAAGAAGATGGAGGAGAACAGGAGGAGATGGGCAGATTGATGAAACTAAAATATACATCCACTGAAGGGGGAGAACAAGAAGAAGAAAGTCAAGTTGGGAGAATGGATTCAAACAGAATTTACAAGTCATAAAGGGAAGACAAAGACAAAGGTGGCCAAGGAGGAGTTAACACTACATGCAGAGGAATAAGGAAGGAGGCAGGGACGGACACTAAGCTAGGTGGGAGAAGCAGAGTGTAAAAGGGAGAACACAGTTTTATGGTTTTATAGGAAAAACAGGAGAGATGTAGAGGAGATTACAGGCATTATAGCGAGTTAAGTAAGCAGAACAGATAGTGAGAAAAACTAAAGTTAAGCATGGTGGCTGTTAAATGTGGAAGGTTGCACATAAAAAGGGTGGTAGCAAGGAACAGGAAGTAAAGGAGACACGTTAACATAAGGACAGAAAAATGGTTATATTGATTGGAAAATAAGTCCCAAGTAAGATTAACAGTTAGTGCAGAAATATCTGAGGACTGGAATCAGCTCCAGAGGTTAGACTCAGTAACATATAGGAAGAGCTGACCAAAGTGATCATAAAGGAAGAAGGCATGTTGTACTACAAGTAGGTACTAATGATTTGTCCAAGGAGACAGTTGAGTTGGCAGCAAACAGGGCCAGGTATGTAGCAAAGTAGTGCCAAGAGAAGAGGTTGGAAGCAGTATTCTTACAAGTATTACCTGTACCAGCAGACAATACATCAGGGGAAGAGATGATTTGAGTGTATAATGACTGTCTGTAGTAATGAATAAAGGAGTATGGCTTAGGACAGGTAGGAAGCTAGTGGAATACCTGACAGGGAGACCAGTTCTATGCAGGGGGGAGAGGCCCCATCTTAGATCTTATTGCTGGGCTGGAAAGGTACATCTTAATAGTCATATCATTAAATAAAAAGTGAGATGGGCATTGACAGAAGGACAGAGGGAGAAAGCGAATCAGAGATGGGGGGGATAGATGTTTAGGCTGTTGACAGGTGGTAAAAAGAAATGCCGAATGTATAAAAGAACAAAAAAGGTGACTCAGACTGTAGCTGTGTGATAGTGCCCTGCAAAGTAAGGAGTCTCAGTAGGAAGATGGAGTAGTTGCAAGTAGTCGTGCAAGAGAGGATGGCATCTCATGGGGGGCGGCATGTAGGAGCCTGTGTATAGGTTTTCAGGAATGA
>NC_056735.1:1859627086-1859642086 GCF_019279795.1 Protopterus annectens | reverse complement strand
ACTAATTTTCTAATTGATAGTAAAGGACAGAGAGGGTAAATGATGGTAAACACATTTGAATTTGGACTAACATATAATATTGATAACACAATGGCACTGTAAAGCTGGAGACATGGGAGGGGATCTGTCAGTCCCTTCCTCTATGCCTCCAAGAAAGGCAGTGCAGCTTTTAGCAAATGTAGCTTAAGTGACTTATGTCCATTGTAAATAAAAAAAAGCTACTAAGATTTTATTTATTCTCTGTATTTTTAACAGATGTCCAAATGACTGCACTCACTGTACTCTTAGTTCAAAACACAGACAAAGAAACCAAGAAAAACATCCTTATGTAGCCCCTGTCATACTGTCTTCATTCATTATTGAAACAGTTTAGTGAGCACTTGTAATGTTACTGCAGTTACTGACCATATTTTAGAAATTCAGCATGCCTACTGCAGGTATTAGAGGCCATTCATTTTGTAGTGTTTTAGTAAAAAAGCATGACAGGCTGTTTATAAGTAGTTTTCTAAAAAGCAGTTACTTGACAGATTATTGCATGGGACTTACCTCCTGCCTCACTCCAGCAGAGACCACTAGGAGCACAGCACTGTTAACTGTGTGTCTGAATGACTCCGGTACATATTAAATGACAACATGGCCATTAAACATACCTGTCTGGAATACATAAACAATCCTGCTCTGCAGAGCACAGGATTGCCATATGTGTTAGTAATGTTACAACTTTGTGACGAGAAGTGAAACGTGAATAATTGAAAGTTGTCCGATCATGAAGTATTGTGATATTGTAGAAAACCCCTTTATGCCTCATTTATTCAAATGAACTGCTGTGCTGAAGTGCTGAGTTACCTTAAAACATACCAAGCTGCTAAGCTGCACACACACCACAGGCAAAATGGCATTCAGAGCTTACACTGATGTGAGGTTTTGTTTGCTTAAGTACTGTGTAGGGTTGAGTAAGTTTACTCGTTTAAAGATGTATGTCTGGGAGGAGAAAGTTTTGTAGTGGGCCTGAATAAAATTGTAGCTTGTATTGTTTAAGTTACTTTGTTTCTGATTTATATTTCCTTTAAAGTGGAGAAGTACATGTGTATGGGCTGTATTGCTGTCAGCCAGAGTACGAAAGATTGGGGGTACTGTGCTTGTAATGGTATGAATTTAAGGAGGTGTGACAATATGCTTAACAGTAGGCAGGGATAACAAAGTATAAATGCAGACAGGGTGACTGAGAAATGAGGAAGAGGTGATTGAAGCAGATGACCCGTCCAGATCACAGGATGAGCCAGTCTAGTCTGAGTATGCACAGAACTGAGTGCTTTACAAGCCACCCAGCGGTGAACGGAGTAAGTGACAAGCCCATCTCCAAAATAAATGTAAAAGACGAGGTCAAATTGTGTAAGATATTGGTACAGAAAGGTGGTTGGTGACTAGAGGCAGACAAGAAGAAAGGAAACCTAAAATCAGTGTGGTACAGTAGTGCTGTAATAGTGATAACAAAGAGTGAGATCTAAGGGAGTTTTCTTTAACAAGTTCAGAGAAAAGTGCCATTTTCAATACACACTACTAAAATTAGTACCATTCCAGTGCCTATGCTTTGAGCAAAGAGAACAGACCACACTGGTTTTAGATTTAGAGTCACAGAATAACATAAAAAGGATACACTCAAACCATGTAACATATAATACTCGGTTTTGAAGAGTTTTGGAAAGGGGCAATTCAACACAGGTATTTCCAAATTATAAGGTAAAGCTACCTACCTAAACACCTGCCTAAGACTGCAGACAGCTGTTTAAGTGTAGTAACAAGTAATGTGCCCATAATTTACATGTAAGGCTGCAAAATACAGCATTAGGTTCATAGGTTCATAGGTAGATACTAGGCTATCTGCCTGAGGGCATTTATAAGCCTAGCTTGTAAGTGTCGGCTATCGCCGCCACATAAATTAGTTAGCTGCACCTCTGTCAAGCAGAGCCATAGACGTGATCCCCGGGGTGTACTTTCTATTTCCCATCCACTCATCAAGGTTCTTCTTGAAGAGTAAAATTGAGATGCTCTGTCTAATGTAATTAGGGATTTTGTTTCAAAGCGTGGGGAGTCTCAGTGACAGGAATCTGTCCCTCCAGCATGTTCTATTTATTGTAGTGTTGAGGTTTAGCTCACTGGAGCATGTGGCTCGTAGTGACTTGGATTTCTTTAGGTGGAGCATGTCCATCAATTCCGAGTTGAACATGGCTTTGTACGTTAGGCAGAGATCACCTCTGAGCAAGCGGTATGCCACTGAGTAAAGCCGGAGTTTTTTCAGTCTGGCTGCATATGGCATATGTTTGAGGCCTGTGATCTTCTTGGTGAGGTACTTCTTTGGTCTCTCCAGCTGCTGGTAGTGTCTTGTGAGGCGTGTCCCAAAAGGGGAATTGTACACTATGATGGGTCAGATGAGTGATGAGTATAGGGGCACTATTACCTCTTTATTTCTAGATGCAAACCCTTTAGTAATTAGATGGGCTACATAGAAGGATTTCCTAACTACTTTGGAGATGTGATTGTCAAACGAGAGATTACTATCTACCTGAGTTCCCAGGTCTCTTATTACCTCTTCTGAATTAAGGGGGCTGCCACCAATGTGGTAGTTCATGGGTGTTTTGTTCTTCCCAAATGGGATGACTATGCATTTTTTGGCATTTAACTTGAGGCCATGACTTTGACACCATGTGTCAGTCTCAGTGTGGCCCTTCTGGAGAATGTCCATGTCAGCCGGAGTGTCAGTTATGGTTCCCAGCTTGCAGTCATCAGCAAATTTGGTCAGCCATAGACCTTTTGTGTTTGCCTGTGCTTCTGAGAAATATATGCCGAACAGTAGGGGGCCCAAGACTGAACCCTGGGGGACACCACTTGTGACTGGTTTAGAGTCGGACATGGATCCCGCTATTCTTACCGAGTGGATTCTGTCTGTAAGCCAGCTGGCAACCCATCTCGTGATGTAGGGGTTTATGTTTAGGCTGATGAATTTGTCTATGATACCCGAGTGAGGAATGGTGTTGAAAGCCTTGGCAAGGTCTAGGTAGGCTGTATGAACCACCTTACCCTCGTCAATGGCTTTGGTGACTGTTTTGAAGAAGTCAACCAGGTTCAGTAGGCATGATCTGCCCTTAACAAAGCCGAACTGAGTTGGGTCAAGTGTTTGGAGGTTTCCTATGTCCTTGTTAATGAGTTCCATGATGATATGCTCCATAGCCTTGCAGACCAGGCTGGTCAGGCTTATCATCACAATAAATGAAAAAACTGTACTATATAATAAACAGTGAAAATGTAAGACTGTAGCAAGCTACCTACAAAAGAACTGTACGATTCTTGCAATGTTATATGGGCAAAACTCTGGGATTTGATGGATCCATATGCCACTCAGCCACTCAATCAATTTCACATCTTCCATGTGACGCAATAATAGGGAGATTTGTGCTATGTCCTTGTTACTGATCTATGGTCAGCACATTAAAGCATGAATAGTGTATCTCCAGATATAAGGAAATAATGATCCTTTCATTCACATCGGTCTTGACTTTGTGTCATATAAAACATTGTACTTGTTTTCAAATGATATTTTCTGCTGATGTACTTGTAGATTTAATAGCTAATATTGGTGTTATAAACTCTCATACTTAGCCAAGAGAGTGACTGCTCCTAATGTGTTTTTCTAGGACATGTAGATGAGATATTGTTTGTTTTACATCACAACCTGAATATAAATTAGACTGTATTATATGATGTCAAGCCTTTCAACACAATGAGAGATAACTATCCATGGAACATGACCTGAAAATGCACTTGGGTAAATACAGGAGTTCCTGAAGTATGCACTTACCTGATCCATTATGCAGGCAATGTAGGTTATAAGGAGATTTATTCCACTCTGATATCTTGTTTACCTTAGAAAGAAACTAAATACCTTGGCAGAAGAGATTGCTTATCTTTTGGTAAGCACAACTTTATCAAATTCACATTTCAGAACTGGAACTTTTGCTCAGACAGTCCTTTTTAAAATGTGTTTCATCCCATTTACACCTTATGATTCTCACTTCTTGTAAATTATCTCATCCTTTCAGCAGCTGCCTACATTGACCCATGCAAGTGCATGGGTGGGAAGACATTTTTTCTGTTCTAGAACAAGGTAATCTTGTCTGGTTGGCACCAGGGTATTGGTGAGAACACAACAGCAGCTCCCCTACCATACTTCCACCCAAGAGTACCCTTTGAGAAGATGCATTTCCTCATCCTCCTGACCATGATATTGTTTTTATTGCATACAAATACCGCTGCCCTCCATGAAGGGATACATTTGCAATGCTAAGTTTCCTACCTTCCCACTAAAAAAGGTAAGCTGGCCATTGCAAGCCATCCTTCCTACAAGTACAGCCTTCCAGCTGGGACTCTACTAGTTACATTTATACCAAGAATGCCAGCAGTCTTGGTGTACCTTGCCGCTGCTATAGTAGGGTGGCCCATTCAGGTTATCATTTATTGGTAACAGTCCATAATAATATTAATGCTTAAAGATACAGTACATGTATTCAGACGAAGCATTGTCCTTTTTTCTGTGATATGCTTCATCAGGAGTACGCCACACAAACTGGCCTTCTTAATTATAAACTGCAAGCCTACTAGATATATTTTGAGTTTTTTTTTTTGCTTTTCACTGTAAGTCAGAGAGACTTCTTTTTGGTTTTGACATCATATTTTTATTTAAAAGGAGGTCAATCAAAATTTTAGATGATGCATCACAGAATTTCAAGTCCAGTATAACTGTGAATAAAGTTCAAAAGTTTAGTAAAGATAAAAGTGAGTATCTTTCAGTACTGTGGACACCACTTCTGCATTAACTTTAATGAGATGTATTTATTTATCTATGTAGGAAATATCACACAATAGCTTTTATTTAGTTCTCCATTTGATTTATCCAAGGCTGTAAAGCATAAGATGAAAAAAATATATAGTCTGATCTACAGAAATATATTTGTGCAGATTTCTGTAGCATTCAGGTAAAAAGTACAAAATCAACATCTGGTCCAGCTAAGATGAATTCACTGCAGGCTCCAAAATGACCTGTTCTAACCCAGAACTTCCCTGTTTAGGCTCATGACTACACAGCTTCTCTATAGCTTCCCACTCTGGAAAGTTGAAGACATTCTTCCTTCCTGGGAATCACCCTTCAGACAAAGCATCCACATTCCACATGAGGCCTAGTGATAAGTCTCATCTTGAACTCCCATCAAGGTGAATAAGAATGACTCTAACAAATCTCTAGAGACTCGCACACACAGAACAATGAACTTCCCAACTTAAGATGCAAACAATTATGTAATGACTAAGAAAAGCATTTCTCTTATATAAAAACAAATTACATAACTGGTCTCTTAATGACCCAATAAGCCAACTTGCAAGAATTTCTCCTCTAACTAATTCATGGAACTACCTGACTGTTTTTAAAGAAACAGCATTAATTATATTAGTATTTACATCACACGATGCCATCAGCAATGCTTTAAAGCCAAATACTTAAAAATGTAACTTTTTTAGAATATTTACATCACATACAGCATTCATAACTCCATAATGTCACTATATAATGCATAAAAAGAATGCACTAGTAAAACAAATACATGCATTCTGTCACAGTGGCCACACCTGAAACCTAATTAACATGTCTTAAAATTCAGGACAAAAAATGTGCTGATCAGTGCACATGTGATTACACATGGCTGTTTCAGTTATATAAATGTGGCACCCACACCAGTGAATCTCCAGGAAAAATACACTATCTGTGTATCAACTGGTATTGAAAGAAGATGGTAACATACAAATTAGCAGTTGTTAGATGGCAGAACAGCTAAACAGCACCATGTTCAAGCCATGGGATGTAGGTAATAAAGGAATATATTCGGGATAAATGCTGAGCACAGCGGCAGCAGTACACAGGGTGCCATTTTCTGGTGAGGAACATTACATTGCTCATTATGAGTCTCCAGTCCCAGCCAATCTGCAAAGTAGCACACTGCAACCTAACTTTAATATACAGGAGTCTTGTGGGCTAGGGTTTCTAAGAAAGCCTTCTGGCCTCATAATGTAAAGCTCATGCCTGCTTGAAATATGTAAGATTACTTTTTTATTTTTAAATTATTCTTTTTGTTCTTATTTCTCAAGTAGACAGACAGATTTATCTTTCTTATTCCTTTTAACTTTGCTATCCCATTGCCAGCATCATCTTCTTGATCCCAAAGGTCACTTGCCCACTAGGTTCTACTTTCCCTTTTTAAAATGAAATGCTGTTATACGCAATCGGACACAATTTGACTTTTGAACCATTTTGAATTTTTATTTTCTTTTGAGAAATACTTAGTTGTCTTGGAAACCTCTCAGAAATTCAGTGACCCTTTTGCATATAATTACTCAGATAAAGTCCTTGATAGCACAGCACAAGTCAAGAGCTAATAGAAGATCTGCCAGAGAAATATAAGTGTTTATTCACTTGTTTGTTTTGTTAAGCAAGACGATCTTATCAGTGAGACCCATTTGCAGTGGGGGCCTAAAAAGAAAAGTATATATGGGGAGTAGAATGTATATATACATATACAGTATGTTATAATACAAAATATACATGTATGCAAGTGCACACACATGCACAGTATGAATTTACTTATAAATAACAAAACACTCAAACGTTGACATGCATCAATGTAAAATTGTCGAAATCTTAATGTTGACACTGCTTAGTACATACACTGAGGAATACTCAGACCATGCAATTTTTAAACTGTGCTTTTGAGAGGACAAAACCCTTGCACCTCCTGCTAATTATATGTTCTACCCCTGAGATCACACAGTTCCCAAGGAAAGGACATATTCTCAAAAATCAGGGATTGTGGGAATTCACACAGCTGTCGACTATGTGTTTTGCTGACCGAAGTGTGCTGGCAAAACAGAGGTCCACTTTAAGTAATTTCAGCAAAAATAAGTGAATGTATACATATGTATGTCAGTGTGTGCAAGTATACATGTATATTATTTTTTTTAAACTGAGCTTTATTCCAAGATCTTTTTCTGCACAATCTAAGCTAGAGGCAAAATTCATTGGCTACAATTATGTACATGTTTACATTGTCAGATCCTGAGGAAACCTAAAATGAAAAACAAGAATGTAAATGTAACTGATAGACCTATGATTGACAAGTGCAGAATGGGATAAATGGTCCACAATGATGGGGAGCAGCACTATAAAATGGTGAAGATGATGTTCACCTATGAGTGTTTTGAGAAGCAAATCTTGGGAGGCTACTATCACATCCTAACTACAGATCCTAGCAACAGCAGGAAATGCTAACACTGGCTGTTAAGCACTGTTTGAAAATTAGAAGGGTTTGTAAATGTATTGGAAAACATTACCTTTATATTACATCTTATAAGGTGAGGTACCCATGATTAAGAAAGCAACACTACATAAAAGATGGTTATTAAATTGAAGTGTTTAGGTTGGGAACAAAAATGGTTACTTAAAGTAAAAGTGGCTCTTGAGAGCATATACTCAGGGCTACATGATATTGCAAGACTTCATTGTTTCCATATAATACCATGTTATGGTGGTCTACTCACCTACACACCTTTTTGTCAGCTGTTGCAATATTGCTAATGTGTGAATCGGTAATGGAGACTGAGTTACAGTGGATTAGTTTGGACCATTTGTATCATCTTCTGTTAGTAAAGTTTAGTTTTGACTGTTGTTTGCCAGAAAAACTACTGATGAATTAAGGGTTAATTGCTTTTGTCGCAGATGACTTTCCAAGTAGGAAATAGGTGAGAGCTGTGGCGTGAGGAAGGAATGGGACCTCTGGTAGGATAGTGACCTTTGATGTTGCAAAAGGAGCTTTTGTCATCTAAGGAGTAACATCTATTTCATAGTTATGGAACATGAGCACTAAGGAGGTCATGGACTCTGACTGCTTATCCCAATCCCTAACAGCAATTTCAGACTAAATTTGTCTGAATAACGGTACTGCTCAGGAAAGTATTTTTTGAATGTTAATGTGTAGAGTTAGGGTAAAGTGCAGGAGATGGGCCTTGCTTATGCACCCTAACCCTACTTATTAGTGGATGAAAAACCCTTTTTTAAGAGTATCTCTACACCAGACACTCAGACACAGACACACACAACATCATATATAAAACAATACTAAATCTGTTCCCTAACCTGCAAACACTTGCACATGCATACGGACTCCAAAGCATTCATGAACAAAATATTAAGCAAATTGCCTTTTGTCACACTCACTTACACACTCCAGGAACATTCACACTCACTTACACACTCCAGGAACATTCACACACACACACACACACACACACACACACACACACACACACACACACACACACACACACACACACACACACACACACACACACACCACAAAATCTAACCCCTTACTTAGCCCTTACTTTAACCTTAGCCTAAAAATTCTTACACAGCCACCCCAATCCCACTTACTGTAAACACAAATATTTGAACTTCCTGCTTTCAAAGAATATCATACTCAACAATGTGTGCATTTCACACCATCTACCCACCCGAACACACTGTTAAACAAATTGCTGTTCACCTCACTGAGAGACACTTTATATATTGTACTGCCTAAGCATCCTGAGTGATGTGAAGAAGAAATAAAGTGGCTGACATTTCTTTTCTGCTTGGAGGTTCAGTATGTGGCGAATGATTTGATTTGGGGGTTAAAAGAAGTTCCACTTATGGATGTGTGCTGCTATAAGGACATGGTTAATTTTATTTTTATTAATGTGACATATTCAATTACTAGAGGTGATATCACTATGTTTTACTTAAATGTCATACTGTTCATGTTACTCCATTAAGGTTTATAATGTTTTCAGCAGCTGTATTCACCTGTTTGTCACATTTGAGTTGCTCTGCTTTGTACAAATTTTTCTGTACATCTGTTTATGAAAAAAATATTTGATTTTTTTCTGTCTTGTACAAACATATCAGGTTATGAACATTTTGACTCAAATCATGGCGGAAATGGGCCTGAAGATTAGTTTGCCTACCTGGTTAACAAACAGACAAACAGATAAAGAGATATAGGCATTGATTAATCAGATTTTAATATTTTTAAGTTGTTTTACAACTTCCATACTATAACTTGATTTATTGGCATGACAGATCCATTATTAATGGATTATCAGATCCTAAACTAATGTTATCCTGTAAAATAAATTCTAACCTTGGGGACACACAGACAACTCATTTGTTCAAAATATATGGCAAAAAAGTAACACTTGGCCCTATTCCAAAAGACTTGCTCTCGGTTTAAGTGGTCACTTACACCAAGAGCAAGTGTTTTGGAATCAGGCCCAGAATTAGGGCAGCCTCGCACTATGAACAACTCTTTTGGAATTTGGCCCACAGTTTCTCTTAAACTTGAGGGTGTATACACTTGGGATACGCTGTGGATAACTACTTTCAGATCATCTTTAAAATTATTTCTATTTAACTCTATACTGGGTAAATGCTTTTACCATACCCTGTAATTTAACCTGTTTCGTCTGCACAGCCAAACTGTAACAGACACAGATGAGATTCACATTTTACTGATCACTCAACAGAATATGTTACATCACTCTATTACTACTGGTGTTTTGTATATTTTGTAAATACAGCTGGGTCTTCTGTCTAAGGTCTTTAAAAATATACAGTTGCATGTATTCTAATGTAACTGAAAACTGGAGGAATCAATAGTGGTGGATAAGAGGAAATCACTACTGGTGTACAGTTTGTAAGTGTGCACCAAAAATGATATCTGCTTTGGGAAATTTTTCCCTTCCTCATGTCTGTTCGACTGTGGAATTGGTATATATAAGTTCAGGTGGTTGAGGGGCTTACCACAAAATGGGAAGCAGAAGGGACTGCTCCATCTGCAAAACAAAAAAAATCTTACTTTAGTTGTATCCAGTGCATTGAAGCCTATCTAATGTAACTAGGTAAGCTGAGTTACAGGTCAAGGATTCATACACGAAACATTTATTATGCCATAAACAAATATCTTGTTGTCCTTTGAAACAAAATTTATTTTGGATTTAGTGAGTTTTAAACAAACATTAGTAAATGTAATAATATGTCATGGCCAAAACACTGCTTACATGCAATTTTATGGAATTTTTGTTTAGATTTTTTTTTTCTTTAAGAGAACTGATCTATTACAAATGATGTATATATATATATATATATATATATATATATATATATATATATATACACACAAAATATGTATATTATATATATATATATATATATATATATATATATATATATATATATATATACATACATATACACACACACACACACACACACACACACACACACACACACACACACACACACACACACACAGAGACAGGGAGAGAGATGATAGTGATGCAGTACATTTCAAGTTTCAGCAAACATAAACCACTAAAAACTGCATTTTTTAACTTAAAAATACATCTCATTAACACTGAAACTGCCTTACTCCCAATATAATGTGATCTCAATTGATTTTCTTTGACAAACTGGAATCGATGAAGCATAATCGATAACCCATGTCAAGATGAAAAAAATGCTCCCTGTCTATAAAAAGTACTTATTTCATATACCTATATATATATATATATATATATATATATATATATATATATATATATATATATATATATATATATATAGGGCTTCTTATCAGATGATAGAAATTGCATTTGACTGAATCCCATTTGACTGAGACCATAAGACTGATATTTCAAAATCATATATATATATATATATATATATATATATATATATATATATATATATATATATGTGACCTTTTCCCCACTGTAGTGCGATCCTAGAGTTAGTACATATAGTTGGGGGGTGTGGGGGGCACAGCTATTCTGGGTTTATATTGTCCACTTTACAACTTAGTATGCTGAAATTCAGCAATTCAGCATTGTAAGATGTCAGTATTATGGGTTTCAGTCAAGTGATTTTTCAGTATTTTGAAATTTCAGTCTTACTATTTCCCAGGGGACAAAGTATTGAAGGGAAACACAAAGCACTCCATAGCTCAGAAGGAGGCAGATTTCCTTAACAACTAATTGGGAGTAGCTTGCCTTCAGATTAATATAGCAATAACCCACGCCTGGGTGTGGGTAATGCTGGATTTACCCACGGTTGGCATGGTTTGGTCCCGAGGCGAAGCCCGGTAAAGCCAACCGTGTAAACATTACCCACACCAGAAGTGAGTTATTGCTATTATCATGACATTATTTAAGAAAAGAAACTATTACTTTTCTTAAATAATGGCATAGTATAATGCCTGTTTACTGCCCTTCCGCAGATGTCTGGCATCCGTGGCAGTTCTGATGTACTGCGGCGCCTGCGCGGTACATCAGAGCTAATGAGCAAAACGGAGAAAGCAAGATCTCCGTTGCTTTTTACTGTTTTGCTATGTTAAATGGGTTTAACATGGCGAGACAGTTAAAATAAGCAACGGAGATGTCCGTTGCTTATTTTAAAACTGTCTCGCTATGTTAAACCCATTTAACATAGCGAAACAGTAAAAAAAGCAATGGAGATCTTGCTTTCTCCGTTGATTTTTTTTAAAACCTTTCTCGCTATGTTAAATGGGTTTAGCATAGCAAGACAGCTTTAAAATAAGCAACGGAGATCTCCGTTGCTTATTTTAAAGCTGTCTCGCTATGTTAAACCCATTTAACATAGCGAGACAGTGTTTTAAAAGTAGAGTTATACTAATGGAAAAAAGTCCGGGCGACCGGACCTTTTTCCATTAGTATAACTCGATTTACAATGTGCACGCTGGCCAATCAGCATGCACATTTTGGGGGGGGGGGGTCATGGTATAATATTAAGAGTGTTACTAGTACAGTGAGTTCAACTTCATATTCCTGTGGAGTGAACTAGAGGAGTCTTAGCTAACACAGCTGGGAGGAAAGATGTCAGACGGAACATTCTTGCAATGTGAAGAATATATGTTGGCTGTTTAATTCTGAAATGGCTGGAGAAGGAGTTTTCAGGCCTGAAGAATGAAGCATAGTATTACCAATAAGCTAAATAAACTGCAAGGAACTGCTTCTACACTGTGCCTGTATGCTCCTGTTTCTAACTGACTGTTATTCTGCACAACTTAAAAGCTGTATAGTGAATGAAAATACCATTCCTTGTTTTGGTTCTCTCTCCCCATATCTGAATGCAGCGAATTTCTTCTTTTCCATTGATCTATAAAATAAACTGATATTAACTTTCAAAATTAGCTTCAGAGGGAGGTTTATTGCTAATCTCATTCTACATTTTCCATGAAACTAGTTTGTTCAGTTAATTGTACACTTTATTTACATATTCTTCCTTACTCCTTAATATAAGTTGCATGTTTCTGTTTGCCTCTGGAGCTGCCTGAGTATATGTGTTGATCATTTGGTTCTAAGTGATGCTGGCCTAATTAATCTTGGAAACCCCTCTGTATAGCAGGGATTGGAATTGCTCCATTGCAGTCACTTTACATAGACTATATGTACTGTTTAGTTGCAACACAGCTTTCAAACACATAATCATTGCACAAAAAGGCACAGTTAGAAGTTACTGGGTCTCAAATCAAGATTTAGAAATGGTCCCAATGCCATTCCCCAGTTCTTCCTCACTTCTAAATTCACACCCTTTCATCCGTGTCTATTCCATCTAGATCATGAGATCATGAGATCTAAACAAAGATGACATCTAAAATGTACTGTGCAAACCCTGTTTTGGATTTTTATGGTATTATACAAGACTAACCTTATTACATACTGACATTATATCATCCTTATGCGTATAAGTTTATATTCTAGTTACATACTTAAATAGTCAATCTCTTGTCATCACTGGTCAACTAGACTGTTAATATATATGTCAGTCTCCTGTGTATTGTATAAGTACTTACTCTCTCCAATATAATTGTCAAGTTGACTTTTACAAAAACATTCAAGGTTTCTGATTCTCTAATTCTCAGGGAATAATGTTCCACAATCTCAGTATACTTTAGGAGATAAAACTCTCTCTCTTTATAATTCTGTTAATTTTTGTTCTTAGCAAAATTCCCCTCTTTTTCATTACTATTTGTTGCTCATTTAATTAAAGACAGATCTTCCCTTAACACTTCTCTAAAAGCCCTAAATGCTAGGCACAATTTACCTCTTATTAACCTATAAATGATAATGTAGATTTATTTTTTTGTAATTTTTTTCTTCATACTTTAAATTGTTCAAAAATTTAACTCTTTCACTATATCTGTTTTGCATCAGTTCAATATTTGCAATATCTGTTCAGCAGAAAATGCAAAATGTTAAATTATACTCAGTAACTGGTCTTATTAAAACTGTAAATAATGCCTTTAAGACCTTTGGATCAATAAAAAATCTATTGTATCAAATATTAATCCAATCTTTCTCATGGCTCTAACATTTATATCCTATATATATGGAACTTAAAAAAGCTAGATCAATACCACCGATTGCCCCAAAATCTCAAATCTATTTTACCACTTCAAGTTCTTGGCCACCTGTTTCTAATCTCAATTATTTGTACTGTCCATATTGCAAATCCTTACATTTTTGTAATTAAACTTGAAACCTATTCTGGTTGCCCATAAATGGATTTTATTTAGATATGGCATACCTTCGTTGAAGGTTGTGCGTCAGGGCTGGCAACTCAGCACGTAAAAATCTACTGCCAATCATTAGCGGACCGGAGTTCCGCTGTGGCGACCCCTAACCGGGAAAAGCCGAAAGACACAACAACAACATGGCATACCTACTCAACTTGGTGGATTTTTTTGTAAAGGTAAATAAATCATTGGATAAAGGCACGATGGTACACACCACATACCTCAAACTGACCAAAGCTTTTGACACAATTCCCCACTCAAGCATAGTAGACATCAGCTGGGCTTAAAGACCCCGTGTTTCTAAAGTATAACCAAACAGTCCACTTATACTGTGTTGACAAGGTTATAAGAAGGCTGAGGGGTCATTTGCATATATTCCATGAACCTCTATTACAGGAAGTTTAAGGTAAGGTATCGCACAGTGAAATACTCAGTCTATGGATCTAAACCTCTTCTGCAGCATCGACAGAACAGTTTGGATGGAAATATATATCTATCAGAGGATACTGCTTTTCTGGAACAGTCTCTCCATCCACATAAAACAAAGTTCATCCCTGTCCATATTTAACTGTAACTTAGATCCATGGAAGGGAAAATGAAAATTTATCTTAGGATTAACCCCTGTACTACTAATGGACACAGGCAGCTCTTAAATGCTTTATCACATGCATGACTCCCCACAAATAATCCATGTTATGATCCCAGTTACTTTCATTAGGGGTAATATATAATTATCGACCATGGGATGGGTAAGGCCAGTCTATAACCAAATGGGATAGGCTATTTTGAGCACAAAAGGGAAAATGGTTAGGCTTAAAATGGCCCACAAGGCAGCTAGCCTAGTACTTGCCTATGAACCTAGAAACCTATGAGTTTAAATCATTAACATCCTGAAGATTTCTGATCTCAGCACCAACTTTAAAATCATCTGCATATTTGCAGACCCAAAAATGTTGTTGTATATAGGGACAAGAAGTGACCCCCGTGGACTCCAATTATTAAAAGGTAGCCACCTAAATGTTTTACCTTTAAACTTAACAGATTCTGCAGTACATAAATGGATACATGTTATTTCAATGACTTCACTCTTTTGACACTTAAATGATCTGGCAAATTGGCTAAAGAAAATGTATTTAAAGTTGGAGTCCTTTCTAGCTGTAGTTCTGGACCTTAGGAAAAATGTATCCTTTAAATTGTTAATAAAAAAAATCTGTAAGAGACAGTATAATGCTCTGCTTAAACACTCTTGACACACATGAAAAGAAAGAAA
>NC_056735.1:1859529586-1859622086 GCF_019279795.1 Protopterus annectens | reverse complement strand
GTTAGAGTGAGGAAAGTGATTGCTCAAGAATGCCATAAAGTGTTTTGAAAAGTCTCTCCATTTCCCACTCTTGTAAAATTATGGTGTTATATATAAGTTGGAGATGTAGGGGCTTTACCCCATATAGAGGGTGTTTTGTTTCCTAAAAACAAATGCTTCCATCTACACCATTAAGATGAATGTTATTTTAATGCTTCATTTGGTTGCGATCACTGAAGTAGTTTCCAGGCAATGTTGTTGAATCCAATGTTATACAGTAGAAGCCAGTGCAGCTGTACATAAGGTTAAAGTCCCACAGACAACATTTTGCATATCTGGTGTAAAATGTTGAAGTTTAAAAAAGGTATGAGGAAATGTTGGCCAAATTAAATATAGACTCATAATTTTTATGGTTAATGCCAGTTTGGAAAAAATATCAGAAAACTCATCTTGTGATAGATAAAAGCCTGTTGTTCCTTAATTTACTTATTAGTTTAGAATATATATAGCAATTATTCCCCAATGGAATTTATATTGTGCAATTCCACCTTAAAAGTTGCTTTCACTGTGCAAAATAACATTTGTTTTTCGAAACAGTATTTTGGGACAGGAAAAATGTAATGGTAGTAATGAGGCTTCAAAACTGGAATTTTGCAGATCTGACTTAAAAATGTTGACTTCCAATAGATATTTGAGGAAAGGTTTACCAAATGAAAAAGAAGCTTTTAAAATTGGCAATTAGTAGTATTTTCTGGGATACTTTCAGAATATTATTTAATTGAGTCTACATTATAAAATCAATTTGGTCTTATGGATGCATTTTTCAAAAGTGGTATAAACTGTTTAATTTCATTAAAGTTATAAAGAAATGTTCATTACGTTAAATAGGGCATCATAACTTGGACCGGAACATTTTGGGATAAGACATTTCAGAAATGTTTTCTCTACATTGTTCAGTCTTTGTGGTCAAGTATTGGGCATTTTGAAAGGTTCTATTTTTTAATTCAGGGAAGTGGAAATGCACTCCCTAGAATAACAAGAATGTGTGTCTAAACAAGGGAATAGCTATTGAGTTAGGGTTTATGGTACCTCAGAGCATTTCACCTTACACCAAGATAGGAAGACATTTGCACTCACTGCATTTGGCAGATCAACAAACAAAAGAAAAAGTGTTCTAAGACAATACAAAGAAACAGTTCAAAATGGCCAGAAGTGGAGAAACAAAAGAAGTGGATGTCTGCCTTGATGATGTAATGACAGAACAAATAGATGTCCATAAGAAACAGTCATTACACTTAAATATATGACTGGACTGTCTGGAAATCAAATGAGCAGAATTTATAAAGTCAGATGTATTGACAGACTATCAGAGTACTCTGTATACCAAAAGATGCAGAAAGCAAATACTACAAAAAAAAAAAAACAAACAAAACAAAAAAAAAAAAAAAAACAGGAAAATATACAGACTAGAGTGAGAAAATGGCATAAATGAATTTACCAATGAAAATGATGGAGCAGTTTAGAAAACATTTGGAAGCTGTTTATACTATACTTCATGGAGACAGATGAAGCAGAATGCAGAACAAATCTGCACAGACTACATTTCCCTATAGTAAAGCAGTAAACTTAGTTACAGCACTAGTGTCTGCAGCCAAAATACTATCAAGAACATTTTAACATAAGAGTACTATGTCAATAGTGAAGAATGGGTTGATTTCTGAATTATCATTGTTGTTAGGAAAACTATTCATGGGGGGAGGCTAAAGAGATTTTTTTTCTATACAGGAACACAATAGCACTTGCAGTGAATTTGTATAAGCCTCAGAGTTGGTATTTTCATATTGACTGATTTTAATGATAAGTGGATGCAGTATACTATGCCTGGCTCTTAGCTTCATGCTTAGCTCTATCACTCCTAAAATTGTGCATTTAAGACCATGGGGTCTTTATTTGAGACATCAGTCTTTGGATGTGGTACGCTTGTAATGCTGCTACTCAGATGAATACAGATATATTACAGATTATTAGGGAACTTGTTATGAGAAGTGATGAAGACAGTGGCATTTCCCCTAAAAATATGGAAATTAGATAAGGCAGCTATGTCAGAGGAATGGATGGGTTATACAACATTCAAATAGGATTAAATCAGTGAGTAGGATTAGCAAGTGGGATTTTGGGATGAGACAGAGGAGTATTTCCTATCCTCCATTGTTCACCCTTTTAAATGAAGCACCGGTTCATAAAATTAAATATTCAAGGGACACAAACAGGCTTCATTGGAAGGCAGAAATGAGTTGAATTTGCATTTACATATGAGTCACTGATTAGCAGTAAAGATCTGATGAGTCTTTTTGTAATCTATTGAGAATATTCAATTCATTCTTAATCCTTTCTAGATTTAGATTCCATACACATAAAGCAACAGTGCTGTTCAGTAGAGGGACACAGCCATGACTGCAACCCAAATGATAGGGCTTTCTTAGTGGCCCTAGTACTTAAAGAAAGCATGAGGAGAAAGACTGGAATGAAGAGGCAAAGACTACACTCCCCCATCAGCAGTAAAAGTGTGGGGAACATGTGCCTGTGCACAATTCCAGTGGTTTAAGAACTGTTGAGAGTGAGGAACCACACTGAGATCCACTTTCTGGGGGATGGGCTTTGATTACGTAACAAGACGAAGCATGGAAGAAAATTGCAGCGTGCAATGCATGGCACCTGCTTGCATACGTTCAAAGCATGTGCAGTGGAAGTGAAAGGCATAATGTACAGCCCCCTTTTACTCTGCATACATGACAGTCCTCCTCCTGGTTTGCTAGATCCTTGTTGACAGGGAAAGAATGAGCCATAGGGATCTCTTTAAAGGGATATTAAAAGATTTATGGGGTAGCTGAGAGGGAAAGGTAATGGTTACTGGAGGGTGGGGCAAAACATTAAATAAGTAATAGTGCTCTTTATAGGTTATAAAGATGGCATCTAAACATTTCTTGGAAATGGTCAGTCTAAAGATGACATCTAGTAATGCTAATACCATCATGACTGCTACACTTTGTATGTCCCATGATAATTAGGAAATTAATATATTAAGTAGTGAGGAAGACATAGGGTACAGTGTTATTACCAAGTGTCTGTAAAATACCATTGACCACTGCAAATATGATTTTGATTCAGGTCTCTCCGAATTATTTTCTGACTCTCGTCAGCTACACTGTGTCCAGATAACTTTAATCATGTTATGGGAACTTCATTGAATGACTTTAGTGTAGACAGAGATGCTTCTTTGTTAAATTGTGGCTTCTGAAATAAACCATAATTAAAATGAAAAAATAAATGACTTTCTGTTTTCGAATTTTGGAATATAGCTCATTAAGGTTTACAGATTTTAAACTGTCTCTTTGATAATGCACTTATATTTTGCCATCATTTTGTCATGCTCTGTTTTTTAAGCAATACATTTCTAGGTATATCCCATATTCCTACTGGCATCAGAAGAGTTATGTGCTATTTGGTATTCAAATGTTATGATTACTAGATGCCACATTTTTGGCTGGATGTGTCTGCTTTTCAAGGACCTTTATTTGTGTCATCTTAAGGGGAGTAAGACCCTTGGTCTGGGAAGATATCCTTTTGAAATTCTAAAGGGATTTAAAGGATTGCTATTGCCATTCCTGCTACCATAGCATTGCATAGCGTTCTGCACTACACATACAGACAAGGAGACTCTACTGAGATCTATAGCAGCCTTCCTATAAATTCCAACATACATATTTTTTTGTATATTTATATAGTTATTTTGAAATCCTCCAAAGATTTTTAATTTCTTAAGCTATATGGTAATATATTCCATTCATTTGCTGTGCTGGCTAGGTACTGCCCTAACTTTTTTTTCTTTTGCTTCAGACTCAATGTTGTTGTATTGTTAACAGATTACCTTGTAAGTCTCTTTATGCTGGCACTATCTGCAAGCCCTCACAATGCAATATGATTCATTAAGCAAAATCTTTGATGTCAGAATTAAATCTCCCTTATCCTTTCTGTATCAAAGGAAGTAAAGACCTATGGCCTAAAGTTTTTCATAATAATTGATGTCCAGTATATTTGTATTTTGGACGTAAAGTTCGTAAGAAAACACACAAAACTGCTGGAGCAGGAAGACAAGATGTACCAGTTCCTATGGTAAAGCCTAAGCTTGGACTGGAGTGGTAAAAAAATCTTAATTTATTGAATCAAAATGGTGCAACATATCCTCGTTTAGCACTTTCATCCACATAGTAGCGGACTTCATCCAGAACACTTTAACATACAACTGCTTGATATTTAAAAACATTTTGGTGCCAAAATAATAACCTTCGTTCCAAATTTAAAGTGACATTTGCTGAAAAAAATATATATAAAATAACATACTTATGACGTCAATATTGCTTGTACAAATAAAATATGCACAGTCATCATTGTATGTAACTATAAACTGTTCATATATTGAATTATATAAATTCATAAGCTAATTATTATACATCCTGTAAGATCATACTAAAAATACATTCTAAAAAATCAATCAATAAAACTTCTAAATTATTTATCTTGCTAAGTGTATGTTATGTCCCGCATACTATATAGGCAAGACTGAATGTTTTTTTAAAAAGAGGATATATGACTATCTATATAGTATTAGGACTAAGGATGGCAATAACGCTTTATTTAGACACATTGATCGATGTGGGGATGCTCATAACTTTAACTTTTAACTTTAAATTTGCTATTATTGATCAAGTTTCAAATGGCCCCCAGGTAGTAATATTAAGGCATCCTTAGGAAAAAGGGAAACCTATTGTCAGATACTAACTGATGCAGTTAGAGAGCCTGGACTTAATGATTTTATATCCATTAAGCCTTTACTGCAGCTTGGTTGAGTTTGTAGATCACATTTCACCTCCATGTATACTTTTATATAATATACTTTTATTTATAATATACTTTTATTTAATACACTATTACATATCACTGGTTAAGATGAATTTATATACTTATATAATTATAAATGTATCTATTTAAATATTTGATTTATTCATATCCTTGTTTAAATAGTTGTGATGCATTTAACTGTAATTCTTACAGTATTATATGTTATATTCAGCTTCTCACCAGTTTTTAGAAGTTTTATTGATTGATTTTTTAGAATGTATTTTTAGTATGATCTTACAGGATGTATAATAATTAGCTTATGAATTTATATAATTCAATATATTAACAGTTTATACTTACATACAATGATGACTGTGCATATTTTATTTGTACAAGCAATATTGACGTCATAAGTATATGTTATTTGATTTTTTTTTTTCAGCAAATGTCACTTTAAATTTGGAACGAATGTTATTATTTTGGCGCCAAAATGTTTTTAAATGTCAGGCAGTTGTATGTTAAAGTGTTCTGATGAAGTCCACTATTATGTAGATGAAAGCGCTAACTGAGGATGTGTTGCACCATTTTGATTCAATAAATTAAGATTTTTCACCACTCCGGTCTGAGCTTGGCTTTACCATAGGAACTGGTACATCTTGCCTTCTTGCTCCAGCAGTTTTGTGTGTTTTCTTACGTTGTTGTTGGTTGTTTTCTGGTTTTGTGTATGTAAACTTCCACTGTATATGTTATTACTTCTTTTACTAATGACTTTCACACTGCTCAGACTATATTGCAAAATGCCAGTTTAGGCTTTATTAGACTTTTATACACTGGGATAAGTATGATTTGATTTTTTTGATTTCATAAATTTGAGTAAACAGTTCTTATACCTTGTTTCTGTATATCATCTATATGTTCTTAGAAAATGAAGCACACATTTGATGTTATACCTAAGTCTTTCTATGTTTTAGTGGGAGTAAAACTTCCAGCAGATATTTTGTATCTGTATTTGATTGCACCTTTATCAAAATGTAATACATTTTCATATTGATCAAAATTTAATTATTCCTTGACAGCCCTCTAACAAGCTAACTACTCAAAATCTAGTTACATAGCTTTAGATCACAAACATACCTCTCAACCTGTGGACAATGAAAATATGTACAAATGCCCATGAAAAGCAGGTATATCCAGCCAAAAATCTGGACGTATAATTAGCATAAATGTGAATACCAAATCATTTTCTTGCAGGAATGTGAAACACTACTCAGAAACACATATTAAAAAACAGAGAATGAAAAAAATTATAGAAAAATAAAAATGAAGACAGGATACATTTTTTGGATATTACTATTTGTAAGGACAAGGTTAACCATATGTTCACCTCTACATTATACAGAAAGCCAACCTACTCCAATACACTTTTTCATTTCACTAGTGCCCATCCAGTGCACCAAAAAAGATCTTTGGTTAAGGGGCAAGGAGTTAGGTTGGCGTGGATGGTTAGTGACCATGGCCTTTTTTTAAGGAAATTGATATTTTAAAGGATATGCTACTAGGACGAGGTTATCCTAAACAGTTTTTAGAACCTATATTCCAGGAAGAAATCACAAAGAGAATAGAAGGGCATTTGTTACCATTATTGGGGAAGATAGTCAATAATGGTAGTAATGGAATGGAGGCTATTTCTACAAACAAAACAAGCAAACCCTACCAAAATGCTATGGTATGAACTTTTAACCAATTCTATGGAGGAATAAAGGAAATTCTAAGTCATAATTGGATACTTTTTGATACAGAGCAACAGCATAAAAGTAAACTAGGAGATAAGCCGGTTGTTGTATATAAAAGGGACATGTCATTTAAAAATCTCCTTGAATCAAATGTAACTATGGATAACAAAGGTAAGATGAGGAAATGTGGGCATTGTAATCAATGCCCGTACATTTTAAAGAATGATTTCCTTTATATAGAGATATGGTAGGATATTCTTGAAGCAAAAATTCAATTGTGCTAGCAGATGTTTGAGTTATATTGCCATTTGTTAACAGTGTCATAATTTCTATATTGGAAAAACTATTAATAGTTTTAACAAGCGCATATATCAACATCTGTATAATATTAGGAAGAACAATGTTAAGAACACATTATACAATCATATTATGGAGTACCCTGACCATCATTTTAAGTTCAGTGCCCTAGAGGGTCCAACTGAAATCTATCTCAAATATAGAGAATTAATGTGGCAACTCAGATGCAATGCCATTTACCCCCCTAGGCTCAATGAAACTGTCTCTATTTCCAGTTATTTAAAATTAAAAGCTGAGTTTCATATCTAATAATGACTGTATATTATAATATAAAAGGTTTCAAAAGTAATATGTATTATGCATATGGTTTTAAAAAATATTTTATGCTATCTATATATATATATATATATATATATATATATATATATATATATTTATATATTTTGTTGACCGGGAATGATGAATTTATCAATAATATTCATAGTAGTATGCATTGGCTGTTATTGTCACAATATGCTTTTTCAGTGTATCCCCTTGAGATAAACGTTGGCACATTTTTCCTGCTGTCGCTTATTTTAGTAGAGCTGTATTTTTAAATAACCTATTAATTATCCTATTAGTGTAGTCACATGACTGTAGTGTGTATTTAAATATATTTTTGTATGGAGTGTGTTTTTATTCTGAAGAAGTCACTGGCTAACAGCCGACGAAAGCGCTAAATAAAGGCTGTGTTGGATTCTACCTGTGAGCCATATTGCTCCTTTTCTGTGTTTCTCAATAGAAAAATAAAAGCATATTATCGAAGACACAATGTAAAATCTGAATACTTTAATGAGCTGTATTGCAGAATTCTATCAGACAAGGTCATTTATTGCAAAGGAACAGAAAGAATAATTGGTGAACATTTCCTATCTATCACTTTAATGCTGGTGATATAGCATTTGGCACACCAACGCCTGAACCATCATGGTCATTTGGATCACCCAATTTGTTTAATGAAAATGGCATGTGTGATGTCCCCACACTGGGACAGTGATCAAGGAGCCTGAATCCTCACCACTGACACTGGAGAGGGAAGTGCACTTGGAATACAAATGGATACACTCAGTATTTCCAGATACAGACCAAGCACAATTTCCCTTAAGAGCACACAGGGAACACACACAGGGTCTGAATTTCTCTATATCTGTCTTCCTACAGGTCCCGAATATGACTCCCCACTGGTACAGCTGCAGAGTTAAGTCCTCAGCAGAGTGTCCATGCCAAGTCCTCCAGCACCCTCTCTGTGAAACCAGTGCTTGGTTTTCCTGCTCCAAGTAGTTGACACACACACACACACACACACACACACACACACACACACACACACACACACGAACACAAACACACAAACACACACCTGGGAAAGGCTGGCACAGATTTAGCTGCTGTGCCCCCTTCTGGCCAGAGTATAAAGTAGTTATCACTGCCACCAGACACTCCACAGTCAGCTACTTTAAGGCCCTTAACAAAGGGTGTCCAATTATACTGTGTAATATTAATACTAATACAAAAGCTAGTAGTAGGCCCACACAGTGTTACCAAACAAATATCATCACTCTCAAAGATTAAGAACTTTCTAAAAGGACCAGCCACAATAAAAGTTTTAAATATATTTAATAATAAATAATAAAAGAGCATAAAAATACTGAATATATATTCACAGTAAACCATCAAATTCAAATCACAGGAAATATTGAAAATAACTTTGATGGACAGGTTCAGAAAAATAAAGGAAAACAATATCTAAACTAAGCTTCACTATATTTTCCTAACTGAATCTAGGAGATTTACTATTCCCTACTTAGTTAATACAGCAAAGTAGATAATGTGGTGAATGGTCCTTCTTTTTGTCAGGCCCAAGGCAGAATACTCAATGCTCAGAGATTACTCTTTGTAATATCTAAAATTTCCAAGATAGCTGGCAGAATGACCTCATCTGGTTACCTGACTCTAGGATCTCACAGTATCCCCCTTTGAAGCTGAGACAGGAATTTAGCATAGATGGCTACAATGCATATCTAAATATTTATTGCAGTGCATGGGGCTTCTTCTCCTTTTACTGAGCTAATGAACAAAGACTTCTTCCAGACCTACTGTATCCGGTCCTATTCAGCACAGTTGGATGCTGGGTTTATGGCTTAACAGCTACTTTAATATCAAGGATTTTCCAAAACTAACTGGACTGAGGTTAACCACTTCTCTTCCAGTTCTAAGCAGAATCCATTGTTGATACATTTTTTTTTATGCTAGCAAATTTACAGATTTTGATTTTCAAATGCTGTACAGTTCTAATACATTTGCAACATAAGCATCTGTACAAATCAGTTTGATACTCAAATCCATGCAATTCTAATACATTTGTAACACAAGCATCTTGTATAACTCAGTTTGATATTCAAAGGGCATATCATTCTTTACAGAACTCCAGCTGGATATGCTGGCACTAGCCCATATCATCACAACATGCATTAGGCACAAATTCATGCATTATGATCATTTGTAACAGCAGCTACTTAAACATGCCTTGCAAAGTATGATATATAATAAGATGTTTTCAATCTATCTATTCTTGTCCATGTAGGTTATTGTTGTGCATTATAAACATGTAGCTACAACATTGTCTTTCAGGATACTGTGAAAAGCAATGCACAGTCATGAGATAGCAGCTCTGTGTATCCATATATCAATGCCCTGATCAAAATTACAGACCTCTTGGGTTTGGTTCTAAAAAGCTACATCTAAAGTCAAATCCTCAGAAGAATACAGATTGCATTTTACCTGATAACGGTGTAATATCTGCTATACATTTCACTGCATTTTGCAGAGCTGTTCATATGCAGCAAAAGGATGGAAATGAATATTGTTTAATGCAGTTATAAAGAATGATATTTTGATCATTGTTGAACAAATTGCCTCAAGTAGCATTCACACTTGACAAAAAATGGAAACTGGGTGCTCTTTAGTGCCTTACAGTCTTGTTGTTTCACATACTTTGGAAATAAAAATAAGGAAGTCAAGCACTGTACAGTGTAGTACACACAATGTAATTAAAATCTGCCATGTACCCGCGTTACCCACACACATTATCATACAGTGCAGTACTGGCTGTCTTCGCCATGAATAAATAATTTTGCCTGTCTGACTGAAACATGAAATGTGACTCCCACTGAATGTGTACAAGCAGTATATTTACACATCATGTACAGTAATACCCATGCCCTTGGCCCCCCCTTCCTTCTCTTTCTCTTGTATCACTTATTTCTGATGGTCCCCTTTCCACCTCTTGTATGCAAAAATGTATGTTCGTTGAATGATGGCACCCTCTTTCCACCTTACTTTTTTTTAGGCTTGCTAATGGTCTGTAGATCCACATCTGCCACTTCCTTTTAGTTTTATGATTGATCATTGTTCAGTGTCACCTCTTCAAGCAAACCATTAATTTAGTGTTTATTGTCCATAAACACCTGCCACCTCACCCAACTTCTGTAAATGACCATTGTCCAAACAACTCCATCACCTGTCACATCCTGTTACTCTAGTAAATTGTTGCTGTCCAGGGACCCCCCCCACCTCCTATTAGCCATACATATGACCACTGTCAGAGTGACCTGCCACTCCCTGCAATTATTTAAAGAGTTTCTGCTTACATACTTTCCTTTTCTTCTCATGCAGTCTTCTACTTGCTTTACCATGGACTCCTTCCAGCAGTCTGGTGAGCCTCTCCTTGTACAGGCTCTACAACTGCACACATCACTCAAGCTGTGGCCCAGCCATGGCCTAGAGAGTGGATGCATATCCTTGTTTATTCTGGAGTCTTTTCCTCTGAGGATGCATTATATCATTCTGCTGATTGTTGATACTACCCACTCATTATGCTTCCACTGGTCCAGTTCAAGTTTGAGCGACATTCCCAGATTCTTCTATTGTTCTGTTTGACTCAGTTTCAGTCCACTCAGCTGACACTTCACACCAAGATAGCCTTGACCATAGTACAGTACTTTATATTAGTCTGAACCTCAACTGCCACTTTTAGCCAGCCTTTTCACGTTCTTCCTTAGACTTTTTTCATCCTCCACTGCTACACCCCTTTGTGTCAGAATTAAAGAAATCAGGTTATTCCTCTTCTCTGTTCCATCATATACATTTCAACACGCACACTCTGAAGAGTTCTGGACCAAGTCAAACCCCTGTGGCACTTCGCTTGTCACTTTTTATTCCTGATATTGTCCCTGTCACCACAACTCCCTGTGCCCTATTATTCATCCATGCAGCCATCCAATGCCTTCATCTTGATTATTCCCAATCTCTCCCTGTTTTCCAAACAGCTTTCTGTGGAGGACCAAGTCAAAGATCTTGCTGGAGACCAACTAGATCACATAAAGTGGTGCCCTCTTGTCAAGTTCTCTTGAAACCTAGTCATAAAACTAAAAGTGTTGTCTGAGAGCCTCCTTCAGCCATCAACACATTTTTATTGTTTGCTGTCCTGGAGATTGTCATCCTCTAGGAAAGCAACCAAGTATTCCATCAGGATTCTCTTCATGACTTTTCCTGTCACCATAGTTAGGATAACTGGCCTGTAGTTTCCTGGATTCCTTTTACCATCTCCTTTGTACAAAGGTACTAGCATTGTTGTCTTCTAGTCTTTAGGCACTTAATCAGTAGACAGTCTTTGGGATGTAGGAGGAAACCGGCACCGGAGAGGAAACCCCCCACACAGGACAGGGCACTTAATCAGTAGACAGTAATGTGTCGAAAACCTCTGGCAGAGGATCTTCCAGCACATAGGACAGATTTCAGCAATCATAGCAGACTGCCTGTGCTTTATCTTCATTTTTATGTATTGATTGATTGCATTTATTTATCAGAATGGTTCAAATTGGCCAATAAGGCCCCTTTCCACTGGAGGCCTGGGGAGAAAATTGGTTTGGCAAATACAAATTCTATAAGGATTAACAATCTGAACTGTTGTTAATTGTTAAGTTTACAAAACTGCAAGTAAGATTTTAGAGTAAAAGCAAAATACAGTAGGCTTACTTTATAAAATGTGCAAAAATTTCTCAAGAAAAAAAAAGTGTCAAGTTTGGAAACCATTTCATCCTAGCCTTCTGTCTTCCTATCCTGGTATTCAGTCTGTTGCACTCACTACCTCTCCGTTTTATCTACTTCACATTATAGCAGCCTCCTCTTAGCACAGCTCTAACATGACAGCTCTGAAGACATGATGTGTGCATTCAAGCAATCCTATCAGGACTGACCCTCAAGGCAGTGTGCAGTAGCAATTGCATTCTGATTCTTGGGTTTTCTTTATTTAGAATGATAATCACAGCAGTATCAGTATTCTTTTTTTGCTACTAGACGGTAAAAAATTGATTGTTTTCTTCTGTACCATAATCAGTGTTTTATGTACATGCTTGACATGCAAGGCACAAAAAAATAGTGTTACATTACAATTGTGATTTGTCATGACATTACAGATTTTTTTTTTCCTCGAGGCAGCTATGAGTTAGAAGTCCTCTGTGAAGGCTGCCAGCCCAGCCAGCTAAAATTTTATAAATAATTCCGTCTTTTGTGAGTAGTAATCTGATTTGTATGCTTGCCTTACAAATGTAAGAGAACTATATGTTATGTGTGTGTTAAATTGTATGTGATGTGATGAGCTTCAAAAATGTAACCACAGTGCACCCTGCTGGAAAAGAGCAGAAATGTGTATAAACTACATGCCTATGCAAAAGTATGTGTTGATGGTAAAGGCTGGAATATACAGAGCTAACTTGCAAACCCTAGGAAAATAAGTAAAGAATTTTACAATGTGTTATAAAGCTAGTTTATCTCAGCTAAGAGACAGGATGTCTAGTGCTAGGGGTTTCTTTCTATTGTCTTGAAACAGATATAATTACTAGGTTTCACATGTGAAGTGTTTTTGTATTGCTCTGTGGCTTCCTTGTAGCTGTACATCTGAGAGATAAGTATTTTTAACAGAGACATGTTAAATTCTGTTGGTATCTGTTTAGCCTTGGAACTAGAGGCAGGTGTGAAATAGTGATGTCATCTAGCTAACCCAGCAGTAATGTGTATTATTAATTTAAGAACTATCTCTCAGAGAAAGTATGCGCATTTTGTATCTTGTCTCTGGACCTGAAAACATATATTCAGCACTTGTATTTGCCTTACTCTGTAAGTAAGACAATTAGGGCATAGTATCTCTTAGATAAAGATCGGAATAAGCAAAATTAGTTTAAATGTTTTCTGTATGCATGTGAGACTGTCCTGCAATGTTGTTTTAAAATATTTCCTGTGATTCTGAACTATTTCCTGTGATTAGTTATTGAGTATTGTCTTCTGGTTTTATTCTTTATTATTAAATATATTTAACCTTTTAATTGTTGCTGGTTTTGTTTAGAGATATTTAAGCTCTTAAAGTACTTGCACATGAATTTGGTGATACTGTATAGGCCATTCTTGAATAGCCTTAAAAGTTCTGGTCACACTTACAATTTGGATAATAGTAACATAACACAGTAAGACTGGGCACCCTTTGATAAGGGCCTTTATAGTAGCGGATGATTAAGGGTAGTTGGTGGCAGTGATTACTACCTTATAGTCTGTACAGAAGGGGGCATAGCTGGTAAACCTGTGCCAGCCTTCCCCAGGAGTGTCTGTATATTTGTACATAAATCAAATCTCAAAGTGTGTGTGTGTCAGCTATTTGGGCAGGGGCACAAAGCACTGGTTGGACAGAGAGGATGCTGGAGGTTTTGGCTTGACCACTTGGCTGAGATCTTAACCCTATAGCTGTGCCAGTGGGGAGTCTTATTGGGGATCTGGAGAGATAGGGAAAAACCAGCCTCAGATTGACTGTGATCTCTGTGCCCTGTTAAGGGAAATTGTACTTTACTGTGTGTGTACCTATCATCTTCCCAATGTGCATGTCTCTCACTGGTGCTAGTGGTGAGGATTGAGGCTCCTTGATTACTGGGCCAGTGCAGGGGTGTCACACTCTCCTTAATAAAATACAGTGGCTCTTTAAGATGAATTAGCTGGTACTTCCTGTAGCTTAGTCCATATAACTGTACCTCACCCTTTCAGTTCCTCTTATACCTTTTTTACCCCATCACTTTTGTTTCTGTTCTAGAAACCAGCTGTGATCACCTCTGCCATTGGCATATTCCCTCTGCCTTTGCTGGCACTCTTTCACTCTCCATAGTCTAATTTAGGTGGAAGCTTGAACTCTTTCTGTCTCCTCCATGCATCTGACAGTTCTCATACTACCTTGCCATTTTCACCCTTTCATATGTCTTGCCCATTCTTGTAAACTACCCCTTGCTGTGATTTCCTACTGTTTATCTGACTTTATTTCTGACTATATTACATGCATACTCTTCATGTATGTGACTCAACAAGCCTAATTTCTTATGGGTTGTATTGCTATTGCTGCTAGGTGTAATTATGTTGATTGTACAGATTATTTGTGTTGTTTCCTTCTGTACTGTGCAGTAACTTAAGATGGTTTTGCTTCAAGGTGCTTCAGGATGCCCAATCAAGTCACAAGTTAAGTAAGAGTTAGAACTGCTACTTTAGACAAGTTCTGACCATAACACTATAGGCTCAACTCCAAAAGACTTGCTGTCAGTGTAAGTAACTTACTCCGATGTATTACACCAAAATAAGTCAATTACACTGATAGTAAGTCTTTTAGAATCTGGTCCCTGGTGTAAGTCTGTTTAGAAATAGGCCTTACACCAAAGTAAGTCACTTTCAGTGAGAACACGTTCATAGGTTTATAGGTTCATAGGTTGGTACTAGGCTATCACCCCTAGGGCCTATATAAGTCTAGCCATAACAATTCCCTGGCTATTTCTTCCCACAGCCTTTCAGAATCAGGGCAGGCTTACACCAAAGTAAGTCACTTACACTGAGAGTAACTCTTTTGGAATCTGTACACACCCATGTATAATTACTCCATATCTTGTATCCAGTCTTATGTCTTCATGTCATATATAAAGTTGATAAGGTAACAGGTGGTCACATTCAGCATCCTGAGTTGAACTCCCCTTCACTGTTTTTCTATAGGGAACCACTGCCACTGTGGTATATAAGTTCACTATAACAGCAATGTTCTCTTTTTAACTATCTTCTCTTTCCTCCATGGTTGTGTAATTGTAAATATTGATACATATATATATATGTATTAGAATATATAAGTAGGTTGGTGTGGGGGGTGCAGGGGGCTTGCATGTAGTGTAGGGCTTGTAGTTTATGTGATGTTGGTTGTATGGTGTGTGTGTTGTGTGGTGTATGAGTTCTGTATGTTCGAGGATTTTTGTTTTCGTGCTTGTGGGTTTCGGGATTTTTGTTGTTTCGACTTTACAGTCTCGAGTTACTGAATTTCGAGCATTCAGTAATTCGAGATTGTGAAGGGGAACCATATATATATATATATATATATATATATATATATATATATATATATATATATGTAATTGGAGTGGGGTGTAATGTAATGGATAGGTAGCTGCAATGGGGTGCTTGCTCCCATGCAAAAAAGGCTTTTATTAAATGTTTTGCAAAACTTAATGTTTGATTATTTTGTTTGTCTAAACCTTTGTTAGGCTGTAACTTGGGAATACATAGCTGAAGTTCATACCAGCTCACTACTTGTTCTAACATTATGCTTTTGTCCTGCATGGAGGCAGTTTTGATAAGTGACCTTGGAAGCATCCTTCACTGAGGTCTTAGTGGCCTTTTTTCTTATTTACTTCCTAATCCCGGAATGTAATGTTTATCACTGTACAATGGACATACTTCCACTCATGTTCTTGGCAGACAACTGCACCACTCTTTCTTATTAGTACTAACACAGCTAATTTCCCCACCCTTAACATGCCACTAGAGCATGTTCAGTAGAAAGAAATATCTGCCCCTGAGATACTCAGCTTCTGCCCCCCCTCCCCCCATGATTCTATGACAGGTTTAGACACACACCCATACATCTGTGACAACCACTTCAGAATAATATATTTCATTTACATCACTGAATTGGCTACATGTACAGTACCTTCACATTATTTTATTTTGTTTTTATGTTGTATTTTGCTATGTCTATGTTTATAGCTATTTTTAAACTTTTTATCTATATGTAGTATATTACTACAGTAATTACTGCACGTTTCATCACAGTCTCCTTTTTGAAAAAAGAAAGCCTGTCTTGTTGCTTTTCTTCATTATTCAGATCACATAATATATTGTTGTTCCTTCTGCCAGCCACTTGCACCATAACTCAGAGACAAACCTATCATATATACCCCCTCCAAACACATAAATGGATTACCCTTGTAAGGCCCACTTCACCAAAAACAAAGGGGAATAAGCATTTTATAAGCTTGCTCCTGCCTGTGGAACTCACTGCATTAGGAAAACTGGAGGTTTCTAAAAATTCAAAAAGGAGTTATAAACATCTTAGGAAATAATACTCTGAGACAGGCTAACAATCACAAAGCAACATGCAGATACCTTAGCCTGTCTGTATACATAACTTTTAATACAATTAATTTAATTTAAGAGTACTATCCTTCTATACTACTCCATTAAAATCTACTTTTGATTATAATGATCTAATGTATATCTGTGTTATGCAGTATGATAAGGTTAATATGTTATAATAATAATAATCTGTCTGAGTTGTGGCTAAAAAGGGTCTATGGACCAGCTCATCTACCTAGTTAACAAAGAAAATGGATAGATAGGTAGGTAGGTAGATAGGTAGGCAGACAGACAGACAGACAGACATAAATGACATTACCATGCCTAGGGACTTTCATGGGAGACGATATGTATAAGTGCATATACACATACGAAAAAACAAAAAAAAACAAGATGCAGCTGTAATGTACACAGCTAAATTGATCAGTAAGGCTGTCAAGCAATGTTTCCACTATTATTATTATTAAACTGTCATTCTACATGAGAAAGGATCAACCTCTTCTAACCTTTAACAAAGGGAACACATCTTTGCTGACAAATAAGTGCAAATGTTTCAGAGATTCTGGTTGATAGTATTTCACATTAAAACGTTCATTGCAAAATTTCAGTGACTAGACATTATTCATTTTTGAGTGTTCTTTATTGTCAGACTTTTGTATTTGCATTACTACATTACCAGTTATTGTGATTGTATTATTAGAATATCATGTATTGTACTGTATATCTGTATATCTGGTTGTGATATTTCCTTTTTATCCCATTTTTTTTTTATCTTTGCAGCTGACCATCAGCTGACCTCTGTGCCTCTCCGCATTTGGTGAGGATCAAAAACAAATGTGCTAGGTGCTACCTAACCCTCCTTCCCTCAGACTTCCTCCCATAAGGATTGAGGCCATCAAGTGGACTGAGGCATCCTGGGACAGCATCATACTGCTGCCGTTTACGTTTTCTACTTTTACTCCCCACTCCTGCACACACCCAGCAACATTCTGAAGATGAGGCATGTAAAGGGTGTTCAGAGCTGAACCCCTCACTTCCATAAGGGGCTGACATCAGCAAGTCACCCCACCCATCTTCAGTAATAGTCTTTGCAAGTTTCCCTGATGGTCAATAGGGAAATCACTGCATTGTGTGTCCTGGACTCCTCCCCTTCTCGCCCCAGGATGGGCATTCTAATCCTCCCCTGCGAGCACCTCAGAAAACTGAGACACTTACAAACCCAGATCATCTAGACTGTAGTCAGGGCTTTATCTGTCTGCACCACTGCACTGGCTGCATCTGTTTGTGATGTTTTCTGTTGCTGGTCTCTGAGCTTGGGTTGAGGCTGAAAAGGGCCTTTACGCCAGCCCATCCATCTGATTAACAAATTTAAAAAAAATTATCATCAAGTTTACTTCCTTGCATCTTTCCTTCATTCTTAAACTGAAACAGGGTTCTGTTTCCTGCCACTGCAGGTTCTTCTATAAAAGGAATCCATTACACACTTGAAGCTATAAATTGAATGCAATAGTCAAGAGTTAAAAAAAGCACCCAGTGGAAAGGAACTTATTTTGTAAAAGAAGTATCTAGATGAGATGGGCTTACTTTTAAAAGCTATGAGGGGAACATTGCCTGCTACTATACTTCCTCAAATAAAAACAATCAGAAATGCTTGTACCAACTATTTTGTGTAGCTCAGGCTAGATGTACTAGGCTAATGGCCTGTCTTCAGGGGACACTCAAGGTGGTACTTATAGTAACCAGGATACTAGAAAAATTCACTACTTTTTCAACAAATATCACTGGCTCTTTAATATATATGCGAGCTGTCAGCAAATCAAGCAGATGGGATCTCAGTTTAATGTCTCATCCTGAGGATGGAACCTTGGGAGCACAGCACCTTTCATATTATCCACTACATTGCCAAAATTGGAAGACATGGAGAGAGCATCCATAGTCTTCTGGTCTTCTGGGGATCATAAACTAATGTGGCAGCTGCTAAGCCTTTGACAAAAAAATGCATTTTTATGTAATGCAGGATTTCTGAAATGTGGAGTAACAGCTAAAAGCAGACTGCAAGCAACTGTCCCTATAATGTTTTTGTAGGTACGGCTATTCAGCTCAGAATTGCCTTTACAAATTGTCTTGAACCCCAAAATCTATAGATTCATTTAGATTTACTGGATATATCACAGTGGAAAAAAATGCATTCTGCACATTTGAACTGACTGATGTCATCATTCACCTGCTGCCTAGAAAAATATACCCCTCATGCTGGACGTTGTGAAAACCTCTCTCACAAGTCTATTTTAAGATTGTGACTTGCCAACATGTATAATTACTATGATGCATCAAGATTAATTGACCAGAAAGTGAGTTTAAGAGCTAAAGGGCAGTCTGAGATGTTGTGATCATAAAGCCTTGTTGGGTATAAATATGTCTACCCATACAGCCAGAAATAACAATTAATAGATTTATGTGGAACTTAGCTATATTAGAACATTATACATCTGTCAGTGGTGTATACTGACAATCACAAACATGGAATGTTTGCTTTTTTCACATGGTTTGTAGTACTAATCACACTCAGACTTTGTATGTAGTGTATAACTATGTTTGATTGCACCACTATGGATGAAACTGAATGAGGTTTCAGTCCAATTCAATTTCCCTACTTAACAAACAAAAAATAAATTATCATGACATTACAGCCATAGCTCTCAACCACCCATCTCCAAAACGTGAAACACTACCTCTGGTAATGTGGAACAAATGGATACAGGGGCACAGTGGCACAATAGATAAGGCCTTGGACAAAATGTGGAACACTTACTAACAACTTCAACTGCAAAGCAAGCAGCATGATTAAAATATATTACTTTTTACTTACAAAAGTTATTTTGGATTAATTAAAATGATTCAATATGATTTCCCCTTGATATTTGTTTAAAAAAATTGTGAATGTGTGACAGAACCTTTCCATGTGTAACATGAATTGTTAAGACTTAACATGAGAAGCTTTCCTCACTATTCTAGCCCTCATGTTTAGCCTTGTTCCCGGTAAGTTTGCTGGTTTTCTGCAGAAGTCCAGACTTAAGAATATATTAATCATGAAATATCTGCACCCATAAAAAGATTCCCTGTCACAAATTACTCAGTGTCACAATATCCAAATACGTTTTTTTTTCTAAACCATAACTGCTTCTCTTTCTGACATTCTGCTATAAATTTCAGAGGTCATTACTATGACTTTTATGCTCAGAGAGTGACAGGTATGTTTAGAAGTATGCTTTAAAACAAAGTACATACATTACAGGACTGTTTGAATTACTGTTGGTCTTGCAAAGTTTAACTGTGTAACCGATGGTCTATTTTCATAGTTGCTAACTTAATAGCACATTATGTAAGAAAAGAAATGTATACATAGCTTACAACGTCTTTTGCAACAGCATACCTACATTTATATATCTCTTTGAATGTGCACTCTTTGACTTAGATTCAGATTTCAAGAACTGTATAAAAAGAAGCCTAGCCTGGCATGCAGTGTCGGATAAGCACTATCCAGCACCTTGCCCAAATTGAGGCTAAATCCAATTACATGAAAAAATGCTCTCTTTCCTTGCCAACGTATTTAATACTTTGGCTTATTAATTGAGCCTTTCAGCTTCGAAGTAGAAAAGCAGCCTTGGTTAAGAAGAAGGTGAAGTGTAAACTTAGCAGAACAGCTCATTACGTCTGCTAGTGCCCCTGCACAAAGGCACTTTGTTAAAACAGATCACGGTAAAGCCCCTTGCAGAACGTTTCGGAAAAGTGGAAAGGAGGTGCAACCACAATCACGCTAATTCAGACCACAGCCAATGCAGTGTGTATGTCTCAGAAAATATATTTACGGGCTGCGCCTGGCTTTGAAATCGAATCGTCATGCTTCAGTCCTTATAGAAAAAAAATAAAGTCACTGCCGCACTAGGACTGCAAGGCTCAAAGTGTACCATCTTAGTACACAGACGCAGCTTTTCCTTCACACCAAAAACAGCGTATCGGCAGTCTTAGGTCTGACTAAAGTCGCCTACTTCAAGTGAAATGAGGCCATGAAACAGTGCCAGGTGTTGATCAAAGTCCTTAGTGCTAACAGGAAAAGTTTGGCTTAGCTTAATTAGGAGAAACCAATCAAAAAGTTGTCTTCTAGATTTGCGTGCATTACAACCGCATAGGTGAATTGTAAAGGGTGCTATCTTACTGACAAATGGAATCTGTAAGAACCGATTTCTTCGGTTTGTAAAAGGGGTAAAAGACCATGCTTTAAATTATGTCCCTGTATTGTGTTGGTCAGAATTCACAAATGTGATATAGTAATAGGAAAACTCAGAGAAGAAGGGGTGAATGACTTTGCAATGATGAACTGCTCATGGATTCCATGTTTACCGGCCTTTTTTGTAAACCTGTGTGTCTGCATTACCTTGAATGCGCTTGGCCATACTGATACCTCTCCAGTGTCCAGATTTCTGCATCATATTTATACATTATTCCCTCAAGTTGTGTAGTTTTCGAGTAATCACTGGGTGTTATTGTCAGTATGTCAGTAAATAACGGCATTTGTTTCTTTTCCAAAGGAAAGAATAATGGCAGCTTTCGAAGCTGCTTGTGAGGACAGGTAATCGCATCCGTACTACAGCGTTTAGGATTCCAGTGTGTGTGACTGCTGATAGACACTATGTGTGTGTGTGTGTGTGTGTGTGTGTGTGTGTGTGTGTGTGTGTGTGTACAGCTTAGTGTGCCCCTGATACTTAACCACTGTAATGTCACAGTAGAAAGCACTTGGAAGATCAAATCTGACTCGTACATGCACTTGTTTCACTTGAAGTTTCTGAATTTCGCGACTGTGGTTGCAGTAATACCTAAGTACCATGACTTAAGTATTTAAGGCTTCTTTTAAAAACTCATAACTCCTTCCCCCGTTTTTCAGCCAAAATAGTAGACCTGGAATTTTTGCATAATCACTAAGTTTGCACATTGAAGTCAGTTCAGTACATGTAACATATATACATAAAGTGATGGATACTTTCAATTGAATGCGACTGTTTCAGAGATATTCATACAAGTAATTAAGCAGTTGAGTTAAAAACCTATGCGTTCATTATGTTGGCTATCCTGCAGTGTCGTGACCCTTTGCACAGTACCTCCTGTTTCTAGGAAGAGATGCTTTCCGGCTGCTTTGCTTGTTGGAAACACTGCAGACTGACTTCCAGTTCTAAGCAAGGGGCAACACGGAGTTCTTCATATTCCCTTAATGCATTTGATACCTGTTCCCCATCTGATCCTTTCTTGACTCAGACCACCTGATCGTAATATTGTCTCCGAGTCCGAGATATATAATTTCATGTCATACATAAATCAGATTCATGTTTTGCACAATTTAACCAACGTGAATTTGCGAAAAAAATTACACATTGGAACACAAAGATGCGCACAGAAATATTGTATTCTGCGCCGAATCATGGGGGTGAAAAAAAGCCTAATATTACATTGGGGGTGGGGGTGTGGGGGGGGGGGGGGCTGAGGCACATAATATTGCAAGGGTCCCTGCTCTTGCTTAGAGTTTGGCTTCGTCCCTCATACAACTTGTAACTGCAAAAGATGATTCACTGTATTCAGGAAATAATGGCAAACATTAAAGGTATGGGCTTTTTTAATTTATGAAAATGCATGGTAATTCAATTGCTCTTAGTTTTAAAATCCGTAGTACTAATATATTTTAAATAGTGTCCCTGACTTAAGAATGCTGTCCCTGGTAATCGTTGTCTTTGACATACCTCTCAAGTGTACCTCATTACGAGAAACGTACCTCAATTTGGGGTCTTAAAAAGTTCATGTTCCTCAAAGCTCCTCAATGTTCCACAGTGAAAGACTGTCATACATTCAGTGTTAGGAATTTTTTTTAAGTGAAATCCATGGTAAACAGAAATGAATCATATTAATTCATTAAAAGATCTTATTTATAAGTAAAACCAACTTATTTTAACCATCCCATGGCCTTCCTAGTTGAAGTTGTTAGTAAGCCATTAGTATGCGTTCCACATTTTGCCCATTTGTTCCACGTTATGAGGGCTAGCGTTCCTCGTTTTGGAGATGGAGGGTTGAGAGGATGGTCTCTGATTCTGGAGGGAAGGAATAAGGTGTTGAGAGCTTTGCTGAGGCAGTGAACGTGCATCTCTCCTTTACTACGTGTTTCTGACTACCTGCTAAAATATCATCCCACCGCAGGGTCCCAGGGCCACTAACAGACCACGCCAGTGCATAAGGCTCAGGAGCGCCCTCTAATTATAACTGATGTCCAAAATCTAATGACCAGTAGCCAGTGAGAGTAGATCAAAGATTGTGGCCGACTTACCAGTAGAAGATTTCTTTTTCTATTCACATTCACACACGCGTGTATAATTCATGCCCAGCTCCAAATACTTACATGCTTGTCACTGACTTTCCAAAAGTAAAAAGCTCCAATTGTTCCCAAGAGAAGCAGAACAGCTCCAACTAGAAGTACCACAGCGCCAAATTTGAGTAGCCGACTGCTGGTAGTTGGCTTCCCTGTCACCGCTGAGTATGCCTGAAAGGAGAGAGGAAAAGGCAAAAACAAGAGATACCTGTTACCAGCTCCAAACTAACGTCTTATGCACAGCAGACATCTTTCACTTAACAATGTTTTAGTGTTAAAATGACAATACAATTATTAGAGCAAGCCATCCGATAAGGCATCATCTCACATTTGTCTCATTAGCACGCTAGAGAATGCCACCGACACTTATCGACCTATTTTTGAAAATATTTATAAACCAACAAAACACGGGGGCGGCTTTTGCACTAGTTCTCTAACTGCACACCCCCGTTTACCCCATAGTACTCTGTCAAAATTTACATTTGAAATTGCTAAGATGCATTTTTTCAGAGCATTGTAATGAAAGCTTTCCTTCAGAATGATAAATGCGTTACTTGAAGTAGAATATCTGTATTAAAGAAATAATATAAATGATAAAGATAAACGGTGGTGTATTGTGTTAAACGCCCTAAATAAACTTTTAGAATGTCATATCAATATTTTTAAAAGACATTTGAACATATAGTATTTATATTTTGAAGTTAAGGTGAATAGCTATGGGAAAGGTTTGCATGAAATGACCAACAGCCTCAAAACTGTGAAGGAAAACAAAACGGCCTTTCAGACAAGTTCAGAGCTATTATGTTGTGCAACCCCATAGTTTACTTACTGGTGGCATGCACTGCTCCACATCTTCGGGCCCAGCCAGAGCTATGGGCACTTTCTCGGTACTGTCTGCCATGCCTGACCGTAGCTTTTGCTCAGCTCCAAGCCTGGATCTGTATTCACTCTGTCTCTGACTGCAGACCCTGGTTTCTTTCTAGTCTTGCTGCCTCTACCCCTCGGGAGCCAGCCGGGACTTGAACATCAGTTCTTACCTGAGTTAGTACAGCCCAGCTCAGCCAATCACTCAAAGAACCCAGCTCTCTGCAACGTCATAAGAGCCAAGAACTGAAGGTCTGGTCCTCAAGGAGTGACCTCCTCGCCCGCCCCCACCCCTGTCAGCTTTTGGAGAATATCAGATTTCAGTGTAACCTTACGATTAAAACAACCTAAAAATGCTGCAATATTAACGTTTATATAGTTTTAATTTTATTGGACGGAGACTTCAGTGTTTTTGCTATGACAATTATATAAACTCTGTCTCTGGCGTGTGTAATGGGTGCTGCAGGAGAACATCTTTTTTTCGGGTCGCAGACTTACTCCTGTCAGGCGTCTTTTTTTACTTTTTAAAGCATATGTTCTTATTTTCTTAGAAATATTTTTTCTTTGTTCTGCGGTTGAAAAAAATAAACATACTCTATAAACTCTACTTTCTATGAGAATAGAGCGCATCTTCACACTTGAATCTGAATTCTTTATAGAGTTATTGCTCTCAACTTTTCAACTCCAGAATGTGAAACAAATAGGCAAAATGTGCAACGCTTACTAACATCTTCATCAGGATGGTGAAAATGTGTTACTTCATACTTATAAAAAGTTATTTTGGTGAATAAGCATCATTAGGTATTATTTACTTATGGTGGCCATGGTGGTGCAGTGGTTAACATTGTCACCTCACAGCAAGAGGTTCTCCGGTTGTGAGTGCGTGTGTGTGACCCCTAACCGGGAAAAGAAGACGAAGGTATTATTTACTTAATACTGAATGTGTCACAGACCCTTTCAAGGAGGAACATGGACTTTTAAGATTCAAAATTAGGATGTTTCTGATAGTGAGACACACTCAAGATTTATGTATAGAGTCTCTGAGTTTGATTTAAGGACATCAGACAGTGACCAGTAAATGACTGATAGGTATTATATTCTTTTATTATACATCTTACAAACAAGAACCATACAATCTAGTCAGTCAGCTTTATTTTACATAATACTTCTTAGCATTTCTTTATCAAAATGTGTGACAAAACCCATCTTCTTGATAATCTTTGGCATCCTGGTCTTTATCCTTATGTTGGCCCTGTGCCTCATCTTTTACTGCACAGATAAGGGTGACTTTGTACTAAGTCTTTGAACTTTCACTGAAAAAACATAAATGGGGTTGAAGCCAGCACTGTCTTAGGCTCAGCCTCTGGCCTTACTAAGTCACCTATTAGTATATGACCTGCATCATTAATCCCAAATGAAACAGAATTTATTTTTAATTATCCTTTTGCTGACCTAGTTAGTTCCACTTGGCTACTGGCCTCTTTTCAGGAGGTTACTCAAGGTAGTATTGATAATACTAGGTAAAATTTATCCAGGGCATTGTTGAACATCCCCTACTCTTTTTGATAAGGTGCCTTGGGCTCTTTTACATTCAACAGAGCTACCACCAACTCAGGCTGATTGGATCTTGTTTAATATCTTACCTAAAGAATTACACCCACATAAGTGCAACATTCCCCTCTTCTGATGCTGCACTACAGTGCCAACAATCCTTCTACCTGGTGTGGGAACAGAACCCACAGTCTTCTAGTTTTCAAGAACCAAAGATGAGTATGCTATCCATTGCACCACTGACACTGTGCATGACATGAGGCTTGCCCCCAAACTTATTGATTTAATTAATACTTAAACTGATTCAATTTTAGACTCAAAACTCCTAACCATCTACTAACTAAACCCATTTGTTCAAAATTTGTAGTTGGGGCCTTCTTGCTGTAGCCATTGACATACTATCTTTGTATAGGAGTGACTCAGAATCCATACGTTCTTTGGTTTGGCTAGTCTTTGTGCTGCAATGAGGCAAATAATTAAAGTAACTGACTTGTTAAGCTTTTATTAAGCAAACTTTATACATATCAGGCTTCCAGTGACTTAAATTTTTAATGGTGCTCTGCAATTCCTGTTTGTGTATGTAAGGCTACCCCTTCTGAAAAAAGAGTATGGTATATATTTTACATATCTATCCCACATACTTACACCACCTTTAGCAACACTGCCCTCACCTCTCACTGATTGATACAGGCTTAGCCAAGTTGGTCCCTGTGGACCAGTGGGCAGTTGTAGGCACATCCTTTGCCTCTGGTGTGTTGGTCTGTCTTGGACCTATTAATTCATATGCATACCCTGTTGTCTGAAATGCTAGCATTAGCTACCCATAAAACTATGAAGCACATTCTTCACCACTAGGCTATGCCAGTTCTCAAATGTAAATGCCCTACAGATAGCAGTTAAGAAACAAGCTATAAACAGTGGCAACTCATAATCATCCAAATAAAACTGGTGAAAGTGCTTTTACATTAAGCTTACAGCATTTTAGAGTCAATCAGACATCTCTTATTTTGTTTACTGGGCAGTGTGTCTTGCCCAGCCCTATAGTACATACTTTACCTGAAATGAATGTGATAAATTTTCCCACCCCATTGCTTCCTGCAGCTAACATAATGCAGCCAAATGAATTTTGGCTCACCCTCGTTTTTGTTCAACTGGCTTTGATCCTGGATGGTCACCCTTGTGTGTATGTGTGCTGTCCAGAAAGTGTTGCACTCCTGTTTTATATGCTGTCTCTGTTCACATAGTTAGGGAGCTGACCATCAATTACCATTTATGTCTACTTATACATCCCATAAATTAAATGCTATCTTATTCAACACTGGTACTGCTTCTGGCTCCAAACTCCTGAGATGCATCTAGTGTGAATGAGAAAGCGAGTCAGCTTATGAGTTGTTTATTCCACATACGTGATGGGCTTTCTAACATTTGATGCTAAGTATCTAATTAACTTCCCATTACCCATTTCCCCCAGTTGTTTTATTTATTACTGTATATAATATGTTTGTATTATTCAGCATAATTTTGACAATCTGGTCCCTCTTCTGTTCCTCCCATAGTTCTTAAGAAAAACAAGGGAAAATGTAAACACAATGTAAAATCTCTAGCTCTGTGATTGTTAGCTGGTTACTTTAATGGATTTCTAGTAGCCATGCACTGCTGAACAATCTTCCTTTGAAGTGTCCTCTAAGCCTATACTTGTCCTTTGACTTTGCAGAGCTCAGCCCTTTCTTCTGGAACAATCCACTGCCATATCACTACTCCACTGAAATTTTGTATAAATGTAAGTCACACCTTTAAGTCCATACCCATCTCCTTTGTAACTCTGTGTTAAAGCTTTGTGCAGCTTCCCAGTTTTGCTGCTAACCTCTCATGAATGATGAGCCCACTACTATCACTCTGCATATGTGAAATTTAGTAGGTCTTCTCAGCTCTAATAATTGCTTTAAAGTAATATTTTATTTTATTGTAACTTGGCTCAATGTTCTGCATAATTTCTCAGCTCTTTCAACTGATAGGTAGCACAGCACTTTCTTGCTGTTACTGTCCTTCCCAAGGAATGAGATCATGGGGGATGGTTCCTCAGCTTTCTCAGCTGCCAAGTGTATTCCCACCTCACTATATAGCTTTGTGAAACTGTAGACTGTATGCTGGTGTTTTTGTGAATTTGTTTGTCCTATGAAAATTAAATTGTCTCAATAGTGAAACGTTAACCATCTCAAATTTCTGTGCTGCCACCAAATGCAGAAATGTACAAAGCTTCTTGAATACAGCACAATGGATCTGTCCATGTAACACTGTTGCTCTGTGTCTAAATCTAACCAACATTGATTATCCATATATACTGATAATCATCTAGAGGTTGTCTCTGTATCAGACTTGGCAATTAATGCTCCACCCCCTCAACTGCCGAACCTTCCTTACTGCCTCTTCAAAAGACAAGTAAGACACGGGTGGTTATATTTCACTCTTTCTTACTGACCCCCCCCCCTGCCAGAAAAGATAAGTGAAGAGTGAGCTTATATGCCACTGGTTGTTTTTTAGGGGCTGAGCCTATGGGTGATACAGTAAAATCTTTCATAAGTGGCTTGTTGAATAGCCCCAACAATGGCCCTTCCCTCATTTCTTTCTCCATTATCAGCCTCTAATCTGTCTGTTGCCAAGTTCAGGTTTGGTGCTACCACCCCTTTCTTTTGTCCTCCAGTTGGAATCATAAAGCTTTGTATAAAGCATTCTAATAGAAAATCTGCTGTTTCTCTGTCACGATACTTACATAGCCATTCAATTCAAATGTCTCCTTATTAGTGTTTGCAGGAAAGGAACGGCGTTTCTTTGTTTTCAAGGTGGCGATGCTCCTCTGTTTGGTTTGGCACAAGTTTAAAGATTATGGTCTCTTCTTGTCTATTAGCTGTGTTGGCAATAACGGGTGCTTTCCATAGATCCCTAGCCCCTGTTTTCCTCAAAACTACTTGAAGAGATTGGGGTGTACAGTGTTACACTGACTTAGAATGTTTGCTTTTACCCACATATCAAATCAGCTGCAAGGCCGAGTACTGCGTGGCAACACTTATGCATGCAGCTGACCAAAGCTGTTTTTTATCCTGGCCTCCAGTAGTAGTCACCAGCATGGTGGGCCTAGCAGCCCCCTCCCACCTAGGAAGGGTAAGCTGGCATTGTCTGCTCAGTGCCAATGACCCTAGCTGATTCTTCTAGTGCCTGGGTCACTAATTCATCCTGGACTATCTGAGTCCACATTTTATCTATATGCACCACGGAGCTGACACTCTGCTTAAAATATTTTGTGCTACTGATGAATGCACACAGCTAAATGTCAATAATCCATATTCAGTTCAGTTAGGCAAAGTTTACTCTGTCCAAGGCAGTTTAATTTAAAAAATGCATAAGCATCTTGACAAGACAGCAGTTCATGTTATTAATATACGCCATGCGGTTACAATACTTTCAAACTGTGCATTCTTGGTGTTTTCATGATTGTTTGAGGGAAGCCACATATAAATTTGTTTGCCTAGTATAAAAGCAATAGGGCATGGCTTGAGGGGCATTACCAAGCAATGTGTTCCCTTCTAGCTTGTGTTTGATCCCTCTATCATTGTCCTAAGTATGATATCTGGCTGGCAAGGAATAAATTCTATGGTAATCCCTTTGTCTACCAGCAATCATTCCAGTATTAAATACCATTTCTAAAAAATAACCCTTTAACTGGGATATTTGATTGCCTAAACTGAGTCTTTTCAATAGATATTTAGCAACCATTAAATACAAATACCAGCAGAGATAAAAAAAAAAAAAATTGAAGCTGCTACCAATATAAATCCAGAGATAAGTTTGTTAAAGTAACTATAAAGAAACTAAACATTATACCCACTTTCAGCTTGAAGCACGAGCACATTAAATTATTTTTTTCTGTCTGCCTATTCATAAAAGAAAAATAAACAAGTTAAAGAAAATAGGATCCTTTTGTGCCACACTGTCAGTGACACAATTCATGCTGCACATATGAGTGTATGTGTAAACACATAACATAATAAGTGCATGGGCAGTACATCAGTCAGGCATCTCTATCAAACCCTTTTGCAGCAAGAGCACATCTGCAGCAAGACGTGCTTTTATACAAATGACTATTTTCAAAAGGTAAGAAATCTCTTTTTAAATCAAAACGTGTGTATCAGTTGTTATACATGGGGTATAGCGTTAAATGCAATGAGCAACTCATGCAGCGTATGGATAATCTTGAACAAGTCTCTTTATCGCAGTTCAATGTACACCCTGTACACACTGTACATCAACACAAAATTTGAAGGCAGAAACGAGCATAAATGCTAACACTAACTATGGGACTTATTTGGCAACACATTTGGCTTCTAGGCCAATGGTTAGGAATAATGAAGTAACTGTCAACAACGCTGGACAGAATGGGCAAAATGTGAGTAGTTATAATATAACACGGTTAACTGACTGGCTTAGAAATGAGATCTGTTTTTTGCAGAATTCAGGGACTGGTAATGTCACTTTAAATGATAGACTGAATGAACTTGACTGCTATTTATTGAACATAATAAAACTGCAGATGGACAATTCATATTTTGGTGAACGTTTAAAGCAAAAAATAGTCACAAAAGGGTTACGTATGTGGGGATATTCAACAGGCCTCATTGCAGGCTCAGTATTCCATAAAGAACTGTTACAATTATTTGACAAATTTGGCTTTGAGTACATGCATATGGTAATGCGACATAATGAGACTCAAACTGAGAATCTAAATAAGGAAGTTACACTTTTGGATAGACTTATTATACAGGACCCTGTGTTTAATAACAACAGGTTTGAATACTGTCACATTTTTTGGATGACAGACGAGCAAATGCAGGTGATCATAAATAGAAAAATAAAAAAAACTCTTGAGAGATGAAAAGGAATATAATAATAACACTGCTTATCCCCCGCCCCCAACCTCTCAAAAATGGCACCCTAATAGAGTGGGAATTGATTACAATATTGACTTAAATATTAGTTATGACAATGATAACACCAATCAGGAAACATCTAATGACCATTTTTTAGACGAGGAAGAATACCTGCCCCTCAGACACTCCGAGCGGTTAATGAATCAATGTGGGGCCAACAATTATCAAGGAAGACCACAACCCAACTCATATCAGTGGGGGACAGGACGTATGAACAGGGGGAGCAACAGGAATACCTGGAGGGGAAGTGACTGAGATAATTGATCCGCATACAGTAATAACAGAGATTAGCTCTGGTGGACAAGGATTTCTTTTACCACCATTGAGTATCGAACTTAATAGCTCAAGGGACTTTAAAGTATATAATTTTTCAGATTTGTCTATGAATGTCACTACTTGTGATCTTCTTGCTAAAGGGTTTACATTTATACCTAGCCAACATGTTAATTCAGTACATACTCTACTGGACTTAAAGCAATATGTTAGGAAATTAAATTTGAATGTAATGTTTTACAGAGTGGAACAGGTATGTGATCCCTTTAGGATCTCAAGCACCTATAACCCCCCTATCCACCCAACACCGGGAACATTTGAGAAGGTTTGTGAATTAGACAGTCGAGCACTTAGTAGTAATAATAACAATAGTAATATAATTAACAACAATCTGAAGTATGATGAAAAATTAGAATTGGAACTTTTGAAGCAGAACAAAAGTGTTAGAATAATGAAGCCAGATAAGGGGGTGGGGTTGTTATAATGAATAAAACAGATTACGTCAGTAAAATGAGAGATATTTTGGACACAGATACTTATGTTAGGAACTCCCTGAACGAGATGAATGGCACATACAGAAAGATAAAAGGGAAAGGGTTTATACAGGATTTGTTTATTGATGGGTTAGTAACTATTAATGAATTACATTACCTTTCAGTAGAATTTCCATCCACACCTGTAATCTTAGGAACGCCAAAAATTCATAAGAACATGAATCAGCCCCCAATGCGGCTGATTATGGATGCCAGGGGTTCAATAACTTATCCCCTTGCTAAATGTCTAGATAAGGAATTAAATAAATCTGTACAGGGGGAACCTTATATCTGTGTTGATTCCTGGGACTTCCTTAAAAAGATAAATACAATTGAATATAATAATAACCTCTTGTTTATCGCAGTGGATGTTGTTAACCCGTATAGTTCCATTCCCCATGACTTGGGTATACAGTGGTTTTCTGACTATTTACATTCAAAGTATATTCCCCAATATAAGATCAATATGTACAAGCAAGTACTGGAGATGTTGTTAAGAAACAACTTTATATTGTTTGAATGGGAATATTATTTACAAAACCAAGGGGTGGCTATGGGCTCCTGTTGTGGGAGCCTGTATGCCAACATAGTGATGGTGGAATGGGAAAAACAGTTCTTAAGAACATCACCGTTATTTTCTCACTGTGACATCTATATGCATTATCTGGATGATATCTTTATTTTGTGGGAGGGCCTAGAGAACCAGTAACCCCCTTTCTTGATTATATGATAAACACAACAAACTTTTTGAAGTTTACCCATACCATTAAGGAAAATGAAATCCCATATTTGGGTATATTACTAAAAAAGGGTCAACAGAGTGAAAGATTTGCAGAGATTTTCCATAAGCAAACATACTCCAACAGTTTCCTTTACTTCAGCAGCTGCCATCCTTTTACACAGAAGCGAGCTCTGTTAAAAGGTCAGTTTGTACGAGCAGCATGAATGGTTTCATTATGGGATAGTTTAATTAAGGAATGTCATTTATTGAAATAAATGTTTTTGAAGAGGGGATATCCCACCACATTAATAGAGGAGGTCATGGGTGAGGTGAAATTTAAAAGAAGAACAGGACATTTTTTACCTATTTTAGGACTTAAAATCCACACTAGACAAGAGAACGATAGTGCTATGGTAACAGATGATTTTGAGGGAGATATGAATCATGCTTCAATTGCCAACCCTAATAATGTTTCAAATAATTCCACACACTCTACCAACAGAAAAAACTACCCCCTACCAATTGGGTCTATATTAGAACATCGAAGTTTCAAAACTTTGAATGTTTTAATATCGACCCCTATTCATCGAAAGCTGAAAACATCGAACATACAGAACAGCAAATTTTTTCCTAGGGAAAAAATTAACTGTTCCAAAACACATACACACAACACAAGCACATCAAACAAACAGCAATCCACACACATGCACCTAAAATCTTACACCTAACCCTACACTAAACTATATACACACCACTAACTACCCACTTACCTTAACCCAAACCCTAACACTAAGGTCTGTCACTATCACACACTCACCTCACCCGTACCCTAACCCTAACTCACCTACCCCGCCCTAAACCTCACATCCACACAATTGCACACATGCCTAACCCACACCCTAACCCTAACTCACCTACCGCGCCCTAACCCTCACTTCCACACAATCGCACACATACCTAACCCGCACCCTAACCCTAACTAACTTAACCCGCACTCAGTTGCACACTTACCTGAACCTGACCCGTAAGTTTCCACCACAGCACTGAAAATACCGAAGCAACAGAAATGGACAACCAAATTCTTTCCCTAAGAAAAAAATTGGTTTTCTGTTGCTTTGATAGTTTCAGCTTTCGCTGAATAGGGGTCGATATTAGAACATTTGAAGTTTTGAAACTTCAGTGTTCTAATATAGACCCTACCCATCTAGTTTTTTTAACAGTGTTTTCCAAGGATGCATTTCTTGTTAAGAACATTTTAATAAAAAAATGGGATTTGTTAAGAGGAGAAAGACATAAGGGAATCGCTAGGGGAAAGACTTATTTGTGTATTTAGAAGGGGTCTAACTTAAAAAATGTGTTTGAGCAGAAGAGACATAAACACAATAATGAATACATGTATAAATGTGGGACATTATTTATTTTATTTATTTTATTTTACATTTGTTGACCGGGCTAGTCCAGCTGGATGTATGTCCATTTTCAGTGGAGGCCCGGGGAGAAAAGCTCCAATGGTTATTACAAGTTTAAACAAAAACATAAAAGGATAAAAAGATAAAAGGATGAATACAAAGATGAAAAAATTATATACAAAATTGAGTTAGTAGATTATATACAAAATTGAGTTAGTACATGTAATACACACGTAAGAGGAAATAACAATTATAAGACAAGATTAATAATCAAATAAGTAAATACTTGCAATACACAAATATGATAAAACAAAGCGTGAATAATAAATTGTCAAACAAATGTGACAGAATTAATCCTTTTTTTGTAAGTTTTGCCCCAATATATTAGAGATTAATGATTTAGAAATTAATGGGGTGAAAGTAAAAATGACAGGGATATATTGTTGCACCAGTGAACGAGTAGTGTACTGTGCATTATGCTGCAATTGCCCTTGTTTCTATGTGGGTAAAACCGAATGTAGATTAAAGAACAGGGTTAGTGAACATCTTAGGAACATTAGGGATGGCAGTGATTTTAATGCCCTAGCTTGGCACATTTTAGCATATCCCAGGCATCAATTTAAGTTTATTATTTTGGATTTATTAAACTTACCTGAAAGGGGTGGAGCCTGGCCATATTTATTAGAGAAATTAGAACTTACTTGGCAATTGTGCCTTAACTCTTTATATTGGCAAGGGTTAAATGACAGCTTGTCCATCAGTAGTTTATTAAAACTGAAGGCATTAAAAAGATGATGCTGTTATGTTATTATGTTTTTACAATTTTCTTTTTGGTTTCATACAAAAGCGGTCTTATATATATATATATATATATATATATATATATATATATATATATATATGGGTCTACTTCTAATGACCGAAACGCCGATTCGCCGACAGTGAAATCACCGACACGAAATGACTGACAACGCAGTTGACCGACACGCTCGAATCCCGACAGACGGAAGACCGACAAGGGGAATGTGTAAGCGCGACCTGGTAAGTATTCGATAGTGAGGGATTTAGGAGTAGGGAGCGGACAGGTAAGTGTGCAATACTCAGGGATGTAGGGTTAGGGTGTGTGATAGGTGAGTGTGCGGTAGTGTCGGAGCTTGGGGTTCGGGGTGTGTAAGTGAGTTAGGGTTAGGGTGCAGGTAGGGAGAGTGTGCGGTACTGTCGGAGCTTGGGGTTCGGGGTGTGTAAGTGAGTTAGGGTTAGGGTGCAGGTAGGGAGAGTGTGCGGTAGTGTCGGAGCTTGGGGTTCGGGGTGTGTAAGTGAGTTAGGGTTAGGGTGCAGGTAGGGAGAGTGTGCGGTAGTGTCGGACCTTAGGGTTAGGGTTTGGGTTAGGGCTAGTGGATATGTGTTGTAGTGTACTGTGTTGTTTACGTGTAGTGTGTCGGTGTTATGGTGTTCGGTGTTTCGCGTTGTCGGGTTTGTGTGTTGTCGGTTTTCTGGCGTCGGTGATTTCACTGTCGGCGAATCGGCGTTTCGGTCATTAGAAGTAGACCCATATATATATATATATATATATATATATAAATGGATCTAGGACATTTCACCAAAAGCACATTTCACCGAAACTCAAATGACCGAACACAAATCATCGAAAGCACAATTCACCGAAAGAACAATTCACCGAAACACATTTCACCGAAAGTTGTATATGGCCTTGTCCCCACTGTAGTGCGACCCTAGAGTTAGTATATATGGTAGGGAGGGTGCGGGGGGCACTGGCCCCACATCAGGGGGTGTAGGGGGCATAACCCCCCACATATTTTAAATGTTTTGAACTATATACATGCATACTTGCAATTGCAATATATTACTCTTATCCAAACATGATATATACTTAAAATATGTGGGAGGCTATGCCCCCCACACCCCCCTACTATATATACTAACTCCAGGGTCGCACTACAGTGGGGAAAAAGCCATATACAACTTTCGGTGAAATGTGTTTTGGTGAATTGTGTTTTCGGTGAATTGTACTTTCGGTGAAATGTCATAGATCCATATATATATATATATATATATATATATATATATATATATATATATATATATATATATATATATATATTTATTTTTTTGATATATGAATATATATATATATATATATATATATATATATATATATATATATATATATACACACACACACACACACACACACACATTCTTCAATTCTGTTCATGTATTTTATATATATATATATATATATATGTATATATAGGTCTATATTATAAGACTGAAAGTGCATATGTGTGACTACATAAAAGTTGGCACATAATGCACAAAACCTAACAATAGCGAACAGCCACATAAGCAAATTTTTCCCTAGGGAAAAAACTTACGTGGCCCACACCCCCAAACTAAATATACCAACTCCGAGATCGCACTATAGAGAAGGAAAGGGCAACTCTGTAAAGTTGGCCATCTATCTCCTTGCCCTATGACATATTCATCAAATCGCTTAAATGCGATTTGATGAATACGTGTCACTGTGTCCGTATTCGCTCAGAAGCATTTTTGTGCTTCTAATATAGACCTTATATATATATATATATATATATATATATATATATATATATATATATATATACTGATAGTAGTATAGATATATTTTTACATATGCAGATAATTTATTCATTTTAATGATGTAAGAGTTTAAGTTTCTCTTGACTTTTTTGATTTTAAAACATAAATGCATTTAAAGTATGTGGGTTTGTATGGTGTTATGATTTTGACTGTTTCTTACTTATTTGTATGGGCCTTTCGAGATTGTGTTTTTTAATGCTGGGCACCTTTAAAATGTAAAGGATATGATGTCATGAATTTTAACTTGCTTAAATAGCATGAATAGGAAGTTACATGTATCTGATGAAGTTCCTTTTCAAAGAATATTGGGACGAACGCGCTTATTTATTTTTATAATAAAGTTTTGCGACCTGCCTTTGCATCTGTGCTTTTTCTTGGTTTGGAGTCTTACAGTTTCTGTTTTCATTTCATATTTTCAAAAGGTAAGAAATCTCTTTTTAAATCAAAACTTGTGTGTATCAGTTGTTATACATGGGGTATAGCTTTAAATACAATGAATTAGACGCATGAAGCTCTATGTTCTGGTGCACTTTCCTCTAGGGCATTCACTCTAAAAAAAAAAAAAAAAAGACTTCATGGTGGTTAGACCTTAGCCACGGTATGTTTTTGCATTTCACCAGTACCTTAAAAACTTTCTCAGATATTACATGGTATTGGAAGTCTGGAAATATATTTGCAGAAATGAAAAAAATGCATTTGCTTTCAGAGGTTTATGTGCTGGGCAGCACAATGGCACAATGATTAGTGCTACTACTTCAAAGAGTTTAGTTTTTGGTGGGGATGCCTTCAGTGTTGGGTATCCATGTTCTTCCTGTGTCCACCTTGTTTTGTCAGTTGCTCTGGTTATCTCACATCCTGAAGGATAAGCTGTAGACAAATTTGTGATCCTCTAAGTTACCCATAGGCATGCATTCATAAGTGTGTTCATGTGTGCATATGTGTGTGTGTGTGTGTGTGTGTGTGTGTGTGTGTGTGTGTGTGTGTGTTTGCGTGTATGTATATATGTATGTATGTATGTGTCTCTTATACAATGGTTTAGCTTTCTTGCTTTATTGCCTTGCACTAATGGAGTATCAGGATATAATCCACACACAAAAAATAGGAATATAGCTCAAATAAAATGACCCCAAAGGAAACAACAGCATACAACAACACACATAACTTCAGGGATCATAAACAATGTAGAAGAGCAGTAACGTCAACTTGCAAAGTTAGAGTTCTTTATTTGGTAAGCTCTTTCATGGGAATGACTCCCACTTCTTCAGACCATTCAATCAGGATAGCCTGTGGCACCCTATAACCCCACAGGTAATCAGCAAATGAATCAGAGAATGAGTTTATGTGTCAGAAAGTACAGAAGTATGATTCACAGTAGAAAATGTCAGGAATCTTCTCAGTTCAAAGAAATTTAGCAGAAAACTGAAAGCTTTTAATGCAGAATTTTGATTTATTCCTCATTGTGAGTATATTAGCTTAGAAGCCAGAAAATGTACAGTGTGGTACATTTCTGCATTTTGCTGAGGTTGAATCCTTAAATATATTTAACTATTTTACTTTTTATGAAGAGGAGAAGGAAAATAATAGCAGCAGTATGACAGAAAGTCAATAATTATTGTCAGCAGAGAAGGAAATTGCTGCTTAGTTTAATATTTGTTCTTTACAAAGAGACAGGGTTGTGCAGAGATTAAAGATGTTTATGCTACTGAGACAAACAATGGGCCAAAGTCTGTGAACTTGGTGAGGTGATTGATACTTTAAAACTGAGATATAATAATTTCTGGTATAAGAAGTGAAGAAACAAGTGACAGAGTTTTGAAAGAAACAGACCTGATCCTGTCATAAGTTATGGATGTATACAGATCAAGTAAAAATACTAGTACAGATTTTACAGAATTAACTGAGGAAAATGATGCATGCAAAACAAATATGAGTCAAATAAAAAAGTAAAAATGATAAGTAAAAAGTGGCTGTGTCGCAACCATGATGACTATGGAAAGGAGAGCTATGGGGGAATACATTGTGGCAGTAAGGCAGATAAGTGAAACATTGTACATTATTGTAGGTATGGCTACAGGTATGCAAGTAAGCATTGCCATGTTTTAATAAATGTTATAGATTCTGTCCTAGGAAAAGGAAACATTTCCAAGATGTGCAAAAGTAAAGACAGATATCCTCAAAAGAATGTGTATGTTGTTGAGCCAAAAATGAACTAGTGGTTCATTGGTGCTAGTAAAGTGAAAAAGACTTTGTGCAATGAAGTCTGAAAATGAATCAGAGGCATTAAAACAAAAGTTAAAGTTTAAATGATAGTAAGAAATGCTGAGAATTAATAAGCAAAATGCTGAATTAAACTAGAAACATGCATGGAATGTAACATGAAATACAATGGCATTAAAGGAAAATTTTGTGCACATTGTTAATATATCCTGGTCATTGGTTCAAAGCTACAGATGCAAATGCAAAATAAGAGGTAAAAGACTATATTTCAGATCAGAGCATTGCAAATGAATTATTCTGATACTTTGAATTGTTTGGGTTTGAGAAGCTGAGAATGGTGAAGTTAATTCATAATGTGAAACAAAAAAAAATAGACTGAATCAGTAACGAAGTCACAAAGACATCTCAGATACTGTGCAAAAATATAACAAGGGCATTCATTACTTTTCTGATTTATTTACCAGGTATGTACGTTTGACAGAATAATATCATATATAGATAACACCTAAGGCTATGCTAGAGATGGATGTTTCTAAGAAACTACCAATAGCTGTCAAGCTAGGAAAGTACAGGAACTGAAGTGAATGGAAAGCTTGGTTGACATTAAGAAATAATTAAATTTAACAGAATAGGTGAATCGTATATTCTTATAATACAGTATACAATTCACATTGTTTTGCCCCTTACGATCTGTGTAAAATCATTAAAAGAGAACATTACCAATTGTTTATTGGTATGCACATGATCCAAGCAGTGGAAAAGCAAAGTTTTTTCAGCACTAGATGCAGACCAGGAATTCTTTCAGATAAAGCTGGAAGAAAAAAGTTCAATATGGTGTTCTTTTAATCTTCCCTTAGGAAGGAACTGTTTCTTTATATTTTTATTTGGCTTTTCATCAGCACTGTAAGTATTCCAAAGAGCTGTTGCTCAGGTAATTAAAAACTTAGAAAGTGAGATGAATGTAATTGGTGATCTATTAGTGAGGGTTCATATGCAAGGAGAGAATGACATTAGATTGATACAGCTTTTAAACAGATTAAGGCAACATAATTTCAAGTTAAATTACAGCAATACACCTGACATATATTGATTATATTCCAGCATCAGAGTGAATGAAGACTGATACAGGATATGCCAGAAAATTTGTTAAAGACCAGTGTCAGAAGACAAACATTACAGGCATTACAGATGCTTCTAAGAGTAACACAATATTTTGCTAAATTTGTGTCTCATATGTCTGAGATAGCGCTGCTTTTAAAAAAGTTGTTAAAGCAAGCTATATTCTAAGAATAGGATATACTCAAGATAAATGCTCCAAACTTATCTGCAGATGCATCAGTGTTAAAATGCTATAATATGAATAAGCCAGCTGCATTGTAAATAGATGATAGTCTAAGACTTGGCCATTTGTCTGTGGGTCAAGAGCATTTACAGTTGCACAAAACATACCTGCTCAAGTAGAAAAGGATGTGCTAACAGTAGTAGTATATAAATATGAAAAATTCCATTAAAATAACCATGGTCAAATGTTCAGGTTGAAACAGACTGCAAATACCCTAACAAAACATTATTCAGAATGCTGTTGTACAAGATACTTCTGAAATTGTCAAGGATGTTAGTCAATCTACAACCAAATGTTATGAAAATGAAGTAGCAATCAGGAGTGGAAGTATACAGAGCAGGCATGCTGAATACAGCTTATTTACCACATAACTATAAAAGGTTATTAGAAGAACTTGAGATTATTTGGGTAATTCTACAGTTATGCAGGACAGAAGAATATAAAGTGAAAGAAATTTAGAGATGTACTGGTACTGGCTTAGAAAGGTATTTACTGCATGACATTACCATGAAAAGTTGCTCTGAGCAAAATTATAGATAAGGATAAAAATCTGGTCTTATTTTTTCAAGGAAGTAATAATTGTTTTGAGAATTCCTAATCATTTGAGAAGACAGCTTCTTGTGAGGATACATGAATCACATGTGGATAATAAAATGCAAAGAAAGAGCAAGTGATATAAACTCGTCTGTACAGAGCTTTGTGTCAAGCTGTTCTTGCAGTAACAGCAGTCCAGAGGAACAGACATTAGCAAATCCAGAATCAAACAACCCAAGGAGCAGAGTGGGCACAAATCTGAATATGGTGACTGACTGACATGAATGTGGGTGTGATTAATGCATTGAAGTCTATATTCTTAACACAGAGGGTCCCTGATGTTGTTATATGTGACAGTGGTTCACAAAATAATAGTCAGAAATTCAAGAAAATTTGTGAATAAATATGAATTCAGTTATATAACATTCAGACCACACTATTTGCAGTCAAATAGGCAAATGGAGACAACTATCCAAGAGAAAATGTTGACAAAAAACAACTTTTGTAAAGGCTATGAGGATTTGTATTTCACGCTTTTGGAATATAGGAATAGTACATTGTTAGGTGTCAGTCTTTCACCAGCTCAAATATCAGTAGGCTGACAGCTGAAAGGCAAATTATCTTCTTCATCTGCAATACTAATTACTGAAAATTAGTACAAGGAATATGATATGCTGGAAAGAAATTGTTAGAGACAACAATGCCATTATGATTGAAATTATAGGAGACAGATTTACAGGTTAAAGATAAAATGGCAAAGTAAGAACACAAATGTCATAGGAAAGTCTGCAGCAGGAAACTGAAATAATTGGAAGAGCAGCTCAACCATGAACAGATGCTGATCATGAGGAAGAAGAAAGCTGCATAAAAGAAACAGACATCTGTATAAGACAAATACATCAAATTCACAGGAACATGAGCAGTCAGAGATGTCACAACAAACATTTATTATAAGAAAACAAAGACTGTGAGAACTGTTAATAGTCTGGAGTCACAGGGAAAGTCCCAGGGATTCATAATGAAACCTGGTGTTGGTGGTAAGAGCTGCACTTAAAAGGGGCTGTTTCTATGGTTCTACTTCAAAACATTGAAAACTCATAACATCTAATTTCAAAACAGCGAGACCATAAGATCAAAAATTCAAAACATCTAAAACTCATAACATTGAATCTCACAACATCGAAAACTACAAAGCAAATATAAATAACATCCCTTCTACCTATATAATCCACAAGCGAAATCTCTCCACTCGACTGATAAACAAAAAGAGAACCAAGGAGAAAAAGTACTGCCACTACTTTTTATTTCATTTCCACACACCAAACACGTTGTAGCAAAAACGTTATAACGTGTTTGGTGTGTGGAAACGAAATAAAAAGTAGTGGCAGTACTTTTTCTCCTTGGTTCTCTTTTTGTTTATCCCTTCTACCTATAACAACACCAAATGAAAAAAACACACTTTTTACTACATTTCTGCAGGGGGGCAAGCACCACTGCACCCCCCTGCAGGGGTGCTTGCCCCCACATCCCCCATAAATTAAATATACCAACACTGAGATTGCACTAGAGTGGGAAAAAGTTAAGTTCCTAACCCCACTGTACCGTGATCACCATACAGAATGTACACATAATGTCTAAAGCACTTACCTGTATGGCCTAAAAACACATACAGAATGGCATAATAAACACTATATGTAGCAGCAGATTAACAGAATATACTATAACATTTACATGTTTGATGATACACTACTCAATTTTATACATTTTTGATGTTGTGAGATTCGATGTTATGAGTTTTAGATGTTTTGAATTTTCGATCTTATGGTCTCGATGTTTTGAAATTAGATGTTATGTGTTTTCGACATTTTGAAGAGAAACTGTTTCTACAATGTGTAGATTTGTGATTCAGCAATACGTTAGTTACAATGAGGAAAGATCTCATTATCAGCTAATTTGCTTTCCTCTGAATTGCCCTTAACTACCATAAATGCAAATCATCCTGTGGTAGTTGACACTGGAGGCCAGTACATCTCATTGGCACAAGTACCCCTCCCACAAACAGACAAACACATGCACACACACACACACACACACACACACACACACACACACACACACACACACACACACACACACACACACACACATGCATACACTCTTTGTCAATATACCATTTGCCATTTTAATTTTGACTCATTTGTTTGTTTGCATTAGTCTTCCTAATGAATGCATGAGAGATGGACTTTTTCAGGCAAGAACAAGAGCTCAGTATGCGGAAACTGCAAGGACTCTACTGTAGAGAGTGTACAGATCCAATACTAGGAAAGGGATTAGCAAATAACACAATAAAGTGTCAAGATAAAGCATATAGTATGCAATATTAATAATATACAAAAAAGTTAGACCAACATCAAAGTGACATTGTTTGCAATTTATAAAAGTAATTGAGATAAAATAATATAGAGTTGGATTAAAATATCAACACATTAAAGTTATAGAATGCCTTAGCCCTTTCTCATAATCTTTCAGTCAACAATGTATCCTTGTTGGATATGTTTTAAATGAATTCATAGTTCCAGTGAAATAAGACTTTGGGGGTACAGTAGTGAGTCAATTTTCCAAACTAATTGGAACCTAAGGTAGTTTGAATAATCAAACTGTTCAGATAAACAAACATACATTGAACTGGATAAAACACGCCTAAAATCTTGTGTTTTCTGCATGCAGGGAATATACTTTTCAACCATTCAGTGATTCTAGTGGACAATAAAGAATATTTTTTACACATGAGCAGGTTACAGAAAAAAACACACACAAACGTATATGTATAACTTTACATAATCAGACTTTATGATTTTTCCTACCTGAAAACTTTGGAAGGCTGTGTTTGAATAATTAACGTTTTCGGTAATCGACTCTCTACTGTATTCAAAAACATTTTCCACACAGAGTTATGTGGTGATATGCAGGGAGGAGGAGATTCAGAGCCACATGTAGCATGATCTTTTGATGGAAGAATTAGCTCCAGTGCCAGATCATGGTCAAATGGGGCCCTAGGCAGGTTAATGGAACAATGGACCAGACCCATCTGCACAGCTATTCCTGTATCCCATTAGTTGGCTGTCTCTCCTCAGTTACCATAAACATGTTCAAATCTGTCAGTGTGCATATTTCCCTCTTTACTTTTGCAATAATTCAGAGATTTGGATTTAATTTAATACTTTTATTTCAAATGTTATATACTGATAATATTTGCTAAACAAACAAAGCAGTTGCACATTGAAACAAACTTGGCAAGATCAAGATCAAGATCTTCCCTTGAAACTCACATTCATTGAAAGTGCATTGAAACTCACATTTATTGAAAATGTTCTGAAACTCACATTCATTGAAAATGCAACTGGTCAGTAGTGGATTAAGTATACCTTGAGCCTCAAGCTGATTCAAACCATGGGCCACCTGTACACATTTTAGGACCAAGCATAAATGCAAGTGTTCTTTGATTCACGTTCCTGATTGCCTTAAATGATATTTTTTGATTAACACAACAACATTAGTTAAAGTGCAGTTTAAATTTGCAATTTTGACCATTCTTCCAGTAAGCAGTGAAATAATGTGTGAACCAGTAATGACAAAAGTACCCATTTTTGAATATTTCAACCATAAAAAGCCACTCAGATTGCCGTCATTATAATCCACCAATATCTGTACTCAACAATTATGGCCACTTTATCAACTGTGCACATATCACGTTTGACTGTGATAAAATGGCCACAGTAAAGTATTCCAATTTACTAACAAAGATGCACAGTAGCCCTGCAAATATAGACTAATGACTTTTTAACTTCAGTAGCTCAGCAGGTTCAGTCTTTTTATCCACACACATCCCCAAACCCAACAATTATAGCTACAATATTGACTGCATTCTTCTCAGTTGTCTGTGTTAAAAATTAACAAAAATAATAATAATTAGGTCACATATTTCAGATTTGTTTCACACACACACACACACACACACACACACACACACACACACACACACACACACACACACACACACACACACACACACACACACACACACACACACACACACACACACACACACACACACACACACACACACACACACAGTAGCCAATGTATTCCTACTTAAGTCACACCCATACAAATGCACACTAGTCCTGCAAAGCCAGGTAAAAGAATGTTCAAAATTAACAGATGACAAGAGCATAGGGTACTTTCATCCAGAGAGGGCTCCTACTCCCACCAACATTTATAGCCACTGGCATCATACCATAAGATCCGACCACGTATAGCACAGTTTAAACCGAATACTATTTATGAGAGTGCAATAAATATTAACTACATGATAACATATGCCAATTCAATATGCACAATTTCAGCAGAAGTAAAAGTCATCTGAATAATTCCACGTTAAAGAGGAATATTACTAATGCAGAGGTTGGTGCTGGCAACAAGTTTGCATTTAAGTGCTTCATCTACAAATGCAGTGCTTTCTGCCCTTGAAGAATAAATTGCCTATGTTACATTAAAAATGGCATGCTGGTGATATTGCCATAACATTTCCTGAATTAGATCCGCTATGTAATAGGAAATGGTTGGCAAACAATAACAACAGATTCATAGTTTCTAGGCATTCAGTCCTGGAGACCATGAGGTAACCTAGCCAGAATTCCTAATTGCTCTAAAACGCTGTCAGGTTAAGTGACTTGCTCAATGTCACACAGTATGTAAATGAAGGTGCAAATATTCAAATCCTGCACCCTTGCCACAGGAAGAAATACATCAACAAATTGGACGTTTAGTCCTCTGAGCTAACTACCAGTGTAGCAGTTTTTAACTAAATGCAGAAATCTTTTACTATTCAATCTTTTAAAGAAGACTGTATCACAGTAATGTGAACAATGGCTACATAATGGATGCTGAAGATCAGAAGGTTCTGATCATAATGCCAAATAATGCAGACTATATGACCTGACAAATTGTTAACCTCTTTGCAGTTGCTGGAGACTGTAAAGAAGGTACTGCAAAAATATATTACTGAAATGCAATATATTTTGACTACTAAAATGCAAAATGTTTAGACTATATTATACAATCTAGGCCTATTAATGAACTGATTCATTCTTTAGTGCAATTAATAAAGCAAAACAATTACCAAAAATATAAATGTTGAAGCAGCTTTTGTTCAACAACCCACAAGTCATACAAAAAATCAGAAATATTACGGGGATGGTGGTGGTGATGGGATCTCACGTTTGCAGGAAATCTACATTTATTTTTTTTAAACAAGAACAATCTTCATTAAATTATCACATATGACATAGGCAGGGCTAGCCACTTGGCAGTGTAAACCTTGACTCGAGATGATTGTCACTGTGAAGTGACACCCTGATCCCATGTGTAAAAATGGGAAAAGGGGGTGAGGATGGTTGGATATGACACAGGCAATCGTACATTTATACAAATGAAAGCAAACCATACTGACATAATTTCAGTTGCAAATATTATACATTACAAACCATGTCGACACAATTGTAGTTACAAACATTATACATCACTTATAATCTGTCCATTCATTGCCAGTCAAACATTACATAGCGCATTCAAATCCCGCCTTCTTTTAAACCTCATTCCTCCTCTTCATGTATTATTGCCACGATTCCTATTTTTTCCTATGTAATTTGTTCCTACCCTTTTATGAAGATCCCAATTCCACTTTTGTCTCTGTTACTATATTCACTAATTCTAGTAAATTTGGTTTAGACTTTGATTTCCATTTTCTAGTAATTGCTTTTTTCACAGCCACCATAATTAGACTAAGCAAGGCCTTACTATGTATAGGCAATTCTGATACTGTATGTTGTTGTATCTTTTGGCTTTTCCCGGTTAGGGGTCGCCACAGCGGAACTCCGGTCCGCTAATGATTGGCAGTAGATTTTTACGTGCCGAGTTACCAACCCTGACGCACAACCTTCAACGAAGGTACGCCCATTCACGCCTGTCTCCACGCAGAAGACGCTCTAGCTGAGAATACTGTATCATAGCTCAAAAAATTATTTCCTTAGTTATGCATTTGCTCACTCAGTATCACTGACAGAGCAGTCTGCAAGGAATCTTTAAGGTCTGCTAACTCATTACACTCCCAGAAAATGTGTTCTCAATTACCTCTTTCTTCCCCATCACACCTCCAACATTTGCTGTCTACCTGAGGAAAAAATATTTGTAGTGTACTTGAGGTATAAAAATACCTATGTAAACACTTCTGAGCAAAGACCCTAAATCTTCTAGACTTTGTTGCATATTTGGGAGACATACATATATCTCCCATTGTTTCTTTGTGAATTGCTTATCCAATATCTCTTCCAAATCCTTTCTAAACTCCTCTGATTGATTCTTATAGTTATCTTGCAGTGTTCTATATGCTGTACTAATTATTCTTTTCGTAACAGCAGCTTCTGTTCTAGATTCTACTGAAAACTCTACCAGTGATGGTCTTTCATTTAGGAACTCCTTATTGCTTTCTCCTTGGTTATACTCTGATATCAGTCCTTGATAGGGAAGGCAATCTCTAACCTGCAGTCCAAATAAGTTCTTGGTGTCTTCCCATTCTATTACCTTTCCCTCTCTAGTTGTTTGCTCCCAATACATTGGTTCCTTTGCCAGTTTTCTCTAATAAATTCTAGCCCCTCTTGCCTATTGTCTGTATCCCTAATTGCAGTCATCCCTAACGGCAGAATCTCCTTTCTCCATTCCATGTTGGTTTAGTTCTTAGAATACTTCTTGCTACTTTATGAATGTAATATTCTGTATGATTATTGTTATTCTCCTAAAAGGTCTGCATCCAAAATCCCAGTCTCTCCTTGTTTCTTGAGCGTCTCCTCTATTTCATTATCATCCCTTTCCACTTTCAATTATAGTTTTCTGCTTGTGCTGTGTATAGGAGCCTTAACTGTGTTGCTCTGAAATATCCCTTCAGATTGGGTAATCCCAATCCACCTTGTTCTGTTGGAAGAATCAATTTATCCCACTTGACTCTTGCAATCTTCCCCTCCCAGATAAAAGTCTTCAGCCCTTTATTAATTGCTATCTACAACTTCTCCTCTGATTGATAGAAATATACCTAACCTGTGTATAAGTCTAAAGGGATTAAAAATTTTTTAACTGCTTGTATCTTACTATCGATAACCATATAACAGAGCTTCAGTTTTCTCAGTTTTTGTATTATCTTTTGTTTAGTCTCTTCCCATATATCCTTAGCTGCCATACTGGAATCATTTTTAATCCACACTCTTGAATACTTCATTTTATCATGTCCCCATAAATATGGATATTGCAGAACCAACTGGTGTGTGGGTACATAATTTACCACTATTGCCTTTATTTTAGCTTCATTGAATTTGTATCCTGAAAAGATCTGAAACTGGCTCAAAATGTTCCACAACACTGTATTGTCCATTTCTGCTTTTGTCAGGTATAAAATTATACATCTGCAGACAGAGACAGCTTTTCTTGACTACCATACCAATTATATCCTTGAATTTCTGTGTTCCGTATTTTCTTTGCCAATGGTTCTAAGTATAATGCAAATAACAAAGATGAGAGATGACACCCCTGCTGGGTTCCTCTGCTCAAGCAGAAATTATCAGAGAGGACCTCACCCACTTTACTTTTTGCCTCTGATCCCTCATATATCCTCCTAATCAAACTTATAATTTTATCAGGGAAAGCAAATGTTTCCACTACCCTGCTCATAAAGTCCCAACTTACTCTGTCAAATGCTGCATCAAGACCCATCACCAGCAGTGGAATTTTCTTACATTCTGCTTCCCTTTGGATTATCAATGTTCTGTTAATGTTGTCAAATGTTTGCCTCCCCTCCACAAAACCGCATTGATCCACACCTATCAATTTTGGCATCACTTTTGCCATTCTTTTAGACATTATAGATATAAACACTTTAAAATAGGTTCAAAGGTTCATAGGCTGGTACTAGGCTATCGGCCCTAGGGCCTATACAAGCCCAGCCATAAAAATTTCCTGGCTATTTCTTCCCACAATATTTACTTCCCTGGACCCCTGTCTAGCAGGGCAACTGATGTGATCCCCAGGGTGAATTTCCTATCTCCAATCCAATTGTCAAGGTTCCTTTTGAAGAGAGCCAAAGAGGTGCTCTGCTTGACATGTATGGGCAGTCTATTCCAGAGACTGGGGAGTCTCTGGGTCAGGAACCTATCCCTCCAGCATGTTTTGTTTATTGTGATGACAAGGTTTAGATCCCTGGAGTGTGTGGCTCTGAGGGATTGGGATTTCTTGAGGTGTAGCATGTTCAACAGCTCTGGGTTTGACATGGCCTTGTATGTTAAGCAGAGATCGCCTCTGAGTAGACGATATGCGACAGAGTATAGCTGGAGTTTTTTTTAGGTGGCAGGCATAGGGCATCTGCTTTACACCTGTGATTCCTTTAGTGAGGTATTTCTGCGGCCTTTCCAGTTGTTGCAGATGTCTTGAGAGGTACATGCCAAATGGGGCGTTGGATTCTATAATGGGTCTAATGAGGGATGAGTACAGTGGGACTATGACCTCCTTTTTTTCTGGATAAAAAGCCCTTTGTGATGAGGTGTGCCACATAGAATGATTTCCTGACTGTTGTGGCGATGTGGTTATCAAAGGTGAGACCACTGTCCACCTGTGTCCCTAAGTCTCTTATTACACTTTCGGTGTTTAGTGTACTGCCACCTATGTGGTAGTTCACGAGTACGTATTTTTTCCCCAAGGGGATAACTATACATTTATTGGCAATGAGCTTGAGCCCATGGCTCTGGCACCAAAAATCCGTTTCTGTAAGGCCCTTTTGAAGAATATCCACATCATTTGGGGATTAAATAATGTCTCCCAGTTTGCAGTCATCTGCAAACTTTGTTAGCCAGAGTTCCTTGGTGTTGGCCTGTACTTCAGAGAAGTAAATGCCAAACAAGAGCGGTCCTAGGACTGAACTCTGAGGTACTCCACTTGCTACTTTTCTGGAGGTGGAGTTGGCTACTTTTACAGTGTGGGTTCTATCAGTAAGCCAGTTGGCAACCCATCAATGACATAGGGATTAATGGGGTTCCTATCGTGTGATCAAAAGTTGTAAATGGCGAACATGTATTGAGCAAACTTGATTGGTCAAAACATTGCGCGAGTAACACGGAAATCGCCGTAGGGAATATTTTCCCTTTACTTCAATGCAGTGCAATCTCGGAATAGGAATTGTTAAGTAGCAGGGGTGTGGGGGGGCACAGCCCCCCACATGGGGGGTGCAGGGGTGCTTGCTCCCCTGCCTACAGTGTTTAGGTAAGTATCGTTTTTTATTTTTATTTTTTTTATTATATTTTTGAAATTTCAAACATCACTCATATGGTGTCGACCATATGGTCTTCGATGTTTTAAACTTTCGAAAATATAATATAGACCTGGATTAATGCCCAGCTTAGTAAATTTATCTATGATTCCAGAGTGGGGGATGGTGTCGAAGGCCTTGGCTAGGTCCAGATAGGCTGTGTGGACTGCCTTACCCTCGTCCACAGCTCTGGAGACTGATTCGAAGAAGTCAATCAGGTTCAGCAGACAAGATAGGCCCTTCACAAACCCATACTGGGTGGGGTCCAGTGTCTGAAGGTTGCCAATGCCTTTATTTATAAGTTCCATGATAATACATTCCATGGCCTTGCAGATCAGGCTCGTCAGACTGATGGGACAGTAGTTCCCTGGATCCAAGGTGGATCCTCCCTTGTGGAGTGGGATAACTGTAGGTGTGAACCACTCAGGGCATGAAGCCTGAGGTGATGCTATGATTAAACATGACACTTAGGTGAGGTGCCAGTTCATTTTGTAGTTCATGTAGTACACAGCCTGGGATGTCGTTTGGTCCCATGGATACTGTATTCTTAGCTTTGGAGAGTGCAGGTTTTACCTGTGTGGCTGTTATTACTGGAATTTGGCAATTTTTCGGTATTGAGATGGGCCCTTTAGGGGGTGAGAGGGGGGTGAAGTTGGCACTGAATCGATCTGCCAGGATATTGGCAATATCCTTGAGATCAGTATATTTAATGCTGTTCTGTTGTAGCTTAGAGCAGATAAGAGCATTGCCATTTAGATTTTTGACATAGCTATAGAATGCCTTGTGGTTGTCTTTAGAATCTTTGGCAATTTTATTTTTGTAACTAGCTTTGGAGGATTTTATGAGGGATCTCAGCTTCTTACTGAGGGTGGTAAGGGAGTTTTTTGCATTCTGGGATTTTCTTCTTTTCTGCAACAGTTTCTTCCTTTTGTTGTAATGTTTGTTTATGGCAGGGGACCACCAGATTGGCTTTCTTTTTTGGGGGGAGAGCATGTTGGTTCTATTTGGGATGGCATGATTCATGCACAAGTTGATGTGCTTGTACAGTGCCTTAGTGTAGGATTCAGCAGTTGAATTTCCGGTTCCCATCTGCATGGGTGTCATGAAGTTTGTCACTTCTGAATTGAATAGCATGAAGTTGGCTTTGGAGAAATTTTTTACAGAGGTTTCCTTACTGGGGGGTGGGGAAGGGATGTGGATGTCAAGGATGATTAGCTTATGGTCAGACCTGACCAATGAGGGGGTGACCATAGGTGTGGAGCATTGATTTCCCATGTTGGTAATGACCAGGTCTAGGATATTGGAGCCCCTGATTGGACTATGGATTAGTTAATCCAGGGCATTGGAATTTATGAGTTCCAAGAACGTTGGGCAAAGGCGTTGGTAAACAAGTAGTTTTCCCAGTTAATGGCAGGGTAGTTGAAATCAGCCAGTATTAGGGTGTTTGGTTGTATCTTAATATTTTCCAGTATGTTTAGAAAGGTGTAGTGAGAATATTGGGGCATGGTGGGAGATCTGTAGCAAGCTACAATTTGGATTGCAGTCTTACCTAGTGTTAGTTGCACCTGGAGAATTTCAGACGCATTGTGTTGGGCAACTAGCCTGGTGGTGTGAAAATCCTTGGTGAATATGGACAATCCTCCACCTAATCATTATTTAGTATTGAAATGGGCCTGTATGAAGGTGGATCTGATGAAGCCTTGCCATCTTTAGGTATTGCATCTACCACCACTTTCTTCCAGGATGTTGGGACTTCTTCTCCTCATAAAATGCTGTTAAACAAACCTATCAGATCTTTATCAGTTTTTCCCTTCTAGCTTCCAAACTTCTATAGGAATACCATCTATTCCTGGGGAATTTCATGTAGATTGGTTATACATCACCATTTTTATCTCATCTCCTTATCCTGTTAGTAATTGAGTGTCATCTACCTCTAACTTAGGCATATTTAATTCTTCCATAAACATTTCCATTTGTACTTTTTCTTGATTTCCATATGTCTCTGCTTTATACAGACTTTTATAGAATTTCCAAATATTTCCAATTCTTCTACAGGATCCCTTGTTATTTTCCTTGCTATAGGTCCCCTAAGCTGATGACAGCCCTTTCTACTTTCTGTTGCCTGAGTTGTTGTACTAAAACTTTTTGTGCTGTAGAGTTATTATCAAAAAATAGTTGCTTAAGAGCAATCTTTCTACACTCATACATATTGTCAAGGTAATCCCTTATTTTCTGTTTAGCATTCTGCAGTTGCTTCTCTTCTTGTTCTGTTGGATTCTCCCTATTTTGTACTACTTTAACATCTGTCAGTCCCTATAAGTAATTCTTGTTACTTCTTAAACATATTTCCCTTTCTTTTATTTCCACCATATTTTAATCTCTAATTTTATCACTGTCCCTAGCTATACTTTCACAAGAAATTTCTATCTTCTCTAATAGCTTCTGAATAATTTACCACTACCCATTCCTTAAATTCCTCTATTTTCAACAGATAGGTGGGAAAGCACTAGTGTTTCATTTTTATTTCATTACCCATTGTTATATTTCCCTTCTTGGTCCCCAGACATATCTTCACTGTTGCAAATAAAATTCCAGTCTCCACCTATAAGTAATATTCTTTGCTGAAAGCTGATTATTTCTCCCAGAATTTTCTTATCTCCATTATAGCAGTTTTTGGTTGAATATAAATACATGCCAGTATAATCCTCCTCCCTTGCCAGCAGCCCCTTAGTACTACAAATCTACCATTATTATCTTTTTTATCCTCTTCTATCACTACTGGAGCTCCAATTGCAATTAATACAAATAATCCTCTCTTCCTTTGCCCCAAATATTCTGCATAATAACCATTCTGAAAAGCTTTAACAAATTCACATGTTCAGTTCTTTCCAAGTGTATCTCCTGTAGCATACATAACACTCAACCTCTTACAGCAAGAAATCTAGACAGCACCACAAATAATGTGAGACAAAGCCCCCAAAATAGGGACACTTTTTAAATGTTGCTCTTACAAACTTAGAAATTTGATAGAATAACAGGTTTTGTATTAGCATGAATTTTCTGAAGGATGTGAAATCTGAAACTCAAATGTCTGACATTATTTTCTGACTTCAGTCCTCAATGATTTGCCAGTGATTTTCCAGAAAACCGCAATTTTATGAGTAATAGACCAAAAATATGAGGCAAAAATCTGGACAGTTGAGAGATATGGCAGCATAACTGTTTGCACTCTACATTTTTATTATAGTTCACTGCTCTTTCTTTTTTGTATTTATCTGTGAGACCATTGCCATTTAAAGGCATTGCAGAAAGCACACTTTTCTTGAAAAGTTATTATTCCCACATTTTATGTACAACAGCTTTTCTGTTAAATGTCTAGTTCTAGCTTTTGTGTTATACGAATATACTGTTTGGAAGGTTAGTCTTTTATGCAGTTGTTTCTTGCCATCTCCATTTCAGCCTATATCACATCTTACAAAACTTGTTGTTTTATTGAAAACCCTCAAACAAAAATACAAACACACCCCCACTACACCCCTAAATCCTATTAACTTAATAATAGCACACACAACTTTGTACATCTTCAAATATTGAAGTTTTACCCTCCTAATACAAATAAATGTTCCAAACTGACAGCCACACACAAAGACTTGAGACAACCTAAAAGAAATGTTATCCATGCTAATACACTTGGTACAGTCTGCACTTCTACTAGGTCTTGTCTGGCTTTGTCTTTTCTTTGTAGCTTTCTCAGTTGGGAAAACACTTGAATGCTTTCAGAAAATATTTTCTCTAAGTCATTTCTCTTTATCACCTAGAGACATGAGAACCAGACACAAAACTGCCAAGCACACACTTGTTTACTAGAAAAAACACCTTGTAATATTCAATGTTCTTTTTTAGTTTACTTGCTTTCTCTTAAAACTTGTTACTAGATTAAGCTAATTGCCTTAACCCATTCATTCCCCTATGCAAGAATGAGAAAATGCACTCTATTTTTTTCTTTTGTCATGCTCTTTTAACCAGATTTTTCTTCTTCTTTTTTTTTTTACATTGTAGTGCCTACATTTATTAAAACTGAACAAGGAGAAAGAGAGAAGAAGGGAGAAAGAAAAAAAAAACAGGAGCAATTGTTTACATTAGTGTCCCAATTACACTTAAAATAACTGAGAAAATAACTGACAAAACTTTACTTTGTAGCATGCAAATAAAATCATGGTACTGTTAAAATAGTACCATTTAGAATTTTTTTGTTTTACTTACAGTTGACTTTCTCCATCCTCTTCCTTCCCCTGAGTGTTTTTCCAAACATTAATGACATGAAGTAGGGCACATGCTTTAGAGTCCTCTAGTTTAACAAAGCCCAAAACAGTCCGATATTTTCAGATTTTCTTGTTCTGTTATGTTTCACAAATATAATTATTGATTTGTAATCCCACATTTGTCAATTTCCAAGTTACTGATTTTATTCTCCAAACGTTAATGGCATGGCATATAGGGCATATGCTTGAGAGTCCCCTACAAGTTTAACAATGTCCAAGAAAGTCCAATATTTCCAGATTTTCTTGTTCTATTCCTCTTCATCTCCATCTCCCAAATCCTGGCATTGCTTCATTTCCAACCTACTCTTGATTATTCTAGACAACTCTTGTGTTTTTTTTCCTTCTCTCAAGCATTCTCCATTGAAACATTGGAAAAGGTTTCACTAACACAGTCTCTCTGTGGTCTTTATTACCAGAAGAACAAGAGGGAGAATATCCTTCTGTTTCACAACTCAGTTATTGTTGGACAAACTTTCTTATTTCTTTCTTAGCACGTACTTCATAAAAAAGTGATTTTTGTCCCTCCAGGTAAAAATATTTTGAAGATAGGTGGGTACAGCAGTTTGAATTTCACTCCTGCTTTTCAACATTTCCTGAATAAAGGAATAAATTTACTCTTCTTCTGCCTGGTGTACAATGAGTGGTCATTCTAAAGCTTCTTCCATTTTTTCCATCCTTTTATTGGTTGAGTTAATAAACTCCATCAGCATTTAATTTATTTTAATAAGGTCTGTGTGCAGTTGCCTTATACTTTCTTCTAGGTTACTGGAAGTCAAGTCTGTAGCTTCCACTGCTTTTTGCTGAACAGCTGCAATACTTTTCCCAGTCAGTATTTTTTGTCTCCTTTTGTAGCTGATTTTCGTTCAGGTCCCCTGTATTCCTTTTTTTTCCTGGAATTCGGGTAGAGAGCTTACTAGCCTGTTACTGAAATTTATACAGAAATTTAGGTTCACTGGCTTTCTCTGCTAACTTTCTGTTTTCACACTGAGAGAGCTAGAATTAAGCTTTGAAATCTCCCTACTTACATCTAATTTTTGACCTCCCTATGTCTTCTCTGTTATCACGAATAGCTATAGGTCTGACCTACTGGAATAGCTAATAATGCTGCATTGTTCCAGCATATACCTTCAGGGTCAATAGAATCAGATTGTGGACAAATGGGGCTCTAATGAATCAGGCCCCCACCAGCCATACCGATATCCTATTACTTAGTTGTCTCTTCTCAATTACCATAAACAATATTCAAACCTGTCAGTGTACAAAGTATTTTTTCTTTACATGTAAAGTTATCACAGAGATTTGTATTTTATTTCAAGCTTTTATTTCAGATTTTACAGAAAAAAACAGTGACAGCCATTTTCTAAATAAATCAAAACACTCTAACATTGAGAACAACTTAGCATGATAAATAATAAACTTCTCTTTACTTGAAACTCACATTAAGTGAAAATTCATCTAGCAACCTGTTAAACTACAAGAAACACACTGGGATTCATACTCAAATAGCATATAGTGATATATCAATTAGTGTCTGTGTGAAGCATACAAGAATTCAAAAGACAAATGCATATTGCATTTGCTAACAGCCTGGGACACCCCACTGGGCATGTGTCCCTTTTCAGGAGCACCCCATGTGTACTTTGTGGTGAAGTAACCTGAGATAGTCACAAAGAAGAAAAATGAAGACTGGGGGGGGGATCAAATCATATACTATAGAAAGCAGCTCTTTAACAGCTCATATTCTTACTCATCTGCACTAAGTGCTAGTCAAACGGTTGTAACCCAAATACAGTGCATTTCACACTGTGTGCATGCAGAAAACAGTCTAAATTAAAAATGTATTCATAGTTAAAATATTAACATTATACTCACAGACTTCATGCTGTCAAACTTATTTCTGGCTAAATAATAAACACAATACCATTACTGAGGAAACCAAGGATTACGTCCAAAGACCAAAGCTTATATGATGATGCTTCTGCTAACAACAATAATTTTTTTTCCTTTGCACCTTAACTACTCTCGTTCATAGGTACTAGTTACTAGACTTGTATTTCAGGAGGCCATTGAGGAGCCTATCCCAAATTTCCAAATGCTCCAAAGCATTGCCTGCTTAAGTGACTTGCACAAGGACAGGACATAAATATGAGGCAAAATCAAAGTTGTTTTGTAAAACTGGAGGTAGATAAGAGCAGATTACTCTAAGTCACTTAAAAAGCTAATAAGTATTTTTTGTGAATTACAAAAACTGTAAAACTCTAATGATTGACATTGACTGTCTGTAATCCTCAGTGATTTAGCAAAGATAAAAAGAAGTTAACGGAGGTCTTGCAGTTAGTGTGGTGGACTAAGTCTCTTGCCTGCTGGATCCTAAGTACAGGATTTGTTTATGAGCAAGTCACTTAACTAGACAATGCCACCTAACTGGGACAGTTTACTACGCACACACACACACACACACACACACACACACACACACACACACACACACACACACACACACACATGAAAATTCTCCCAGATACCTGCTCATTAACTGCAGGACATTGTTCTTAAAATAAATTCAATTGCTATCATCCATTCTGCTGTGAGCTTAAGTTGTGCACATGCCAAGCTCATTGTTTTCGTCTAGCTGAAAAAACCCCAGAAACTATATTGTCACTCCTAGCTTCATAATGCTACAAAAAAAAAAAAAAAAAAAAAAAAAGGATACCCTGTGTCTATGAATGCTCTTTCTGAAACTTGGTCTCTATCTCTGCAAATGCCTGTTTTGATGCGAGATTAAATTATGTGCCAATTCCTGGATTCCTGGAAAGTCTTTCATTTACTGTGATGCCAGCTCCACTCTCATTGGCTCTGCAGGAAGCAGGAAATAGTTCTTAAAGCAATATTGGTCAGATGCTGAGCAGTATTTTTTTAAATGTTGTAGAAAAACTTTTTTTAATTAATATTGTATGGCTGGGCCCCCAGCCAGCAGTGTTCCCTAGGTAGCTGCCTAGGTTGCCTTGTGCCAGATGTGGCCCTTATTAGCACACTATTCATGGTATGCAAATAACTGCATAATGTTTTATTAATGAGTGCCTACATGCAAGTGAGACTCATTGGCCTTGTAAATTATGTCATGAAATATGGTGGAGTGATTTAGAGATGTATAAATCCAGTCCTAAGAGCCATTGTGCTCATTTTTACTGAATAAAAAGATTTTTCAGTGTACACCAGCTTCACTCATTATGGTATGCTAGGAATAGAAGCAGCTCTAACTGAACAGATACTTTTAAGGATGCTGTCAGAGCCAGTCCCCACAGCATTGCTCCTTCTCACCCTCTCTGGTGCAGACAGATTTGCTAGAAGCTAATATACCATTATCTCCATGCCAAGAACATTGTCGACTACTACCACATACATAGAGACACCATACAAGAGTTAGTAGATGTGCTGTTCATACATGTAATCAACGAAGATGCATGGACTGCCCATCCCTGTGGACACAAAGGTTAGTGTAGCATTAACCATCCTTGCTACAATTACCTTTATTTATTTAGTTAGATATTCAATGTGTGTTACCTGGGTAGGTGGACTGGTCTCAGGACCTATTTCCTCCATGACCCAGGCCAAGCAGGCAAATAGAAACTGCAAACATAAGCATAATATTAAGAATGTACAGAACATAAAACACATAGTTCAAATATATGCATCACAGTATCACATAAATTACATACTTCAAATGTACAATAATATTATCATACAAGTATATACGGTTGGATAAAACAGTATCATATACATATAATACATAGCAAGGAAATCAACAGTTGCATAATACAAGTATTTGATAAAACACAAGGTTTTGTAGTGGCCTGAATATACATAGTGAGATCAAGAAAGAGATAGGACAAATTAACATTAGTATTGCTAGTAAAAGTACAGACTGATTGCAGAGTAATAATGGAAGGGGAATCTGGACATATTACTTAACCTGTATCTCTGAAGCAGTTCAATTTGTTTTTCCTTAAATAGATGGCAATTAAGAAGCATCATGAATAATGAAAGATTATCAAGTAGTTCGATTGGCAGCTGGCAGGGGCTAGTTATGAAATGGATTTTTTATAGGTAGAGTAAAGGTTGGCTTTTAAAGCAGGATACAGAATTTGGGAAGGAGTAGGAGAGGTGTTTGAAAGTCAGCTTGTTAACATGAGGATGACAGCATCTTTGATTGAGAAGTAGGAAGGTTAATGAGGAGTGTTCAAATTTTTTGGAAAGGTGAGTGATTCTAAGTATTTGGTTTTAAGCATATTGTAGCTTCGAGGTACTATATGAGGAGATAAGGACTAGGATTGGTAGTCCATACACCGGCCTGGGATATATCACATTTATGGCTATGGGTGATCCGGGTTTGACAGTTAGAAGATGCGACATTGTATAAAATATTGTTAGTTGAGCTATTACTTTATGAATTTTGGTTTCAACATGTTTGTGAAATGTGAAATATTGGTCAAAAAGAAGCCAAAATACTTTTGTTCAGTGACATAAGTAAGCATTTGTAATAACAAAACATTGTGTGTGCTTTAGTTTTTGGTAAGTGCCAAATAATATTATTGAACTTTTCTGAGTATTGACAGTAGGTGTATGATTATAAAACCATCTCTAGATGGTAATAATGTCACTCTGAAGTTTGTTTTTCAGATATGTAAAGTTCTTATTACATTTAATGAAGACTATGTTATCTGCTTAAAGGGCACAGATGGTAAAAAAGAGGCCCAAGCACACACCCTTGTGGAGCACCTTTGGAAGATGTTCCTGAGATATAGGTATTATTAGATCCAAGGAACATGAAGCTGTGATTGACAAGAGAGCTTCAAAGCGTTGCAGGGCATCGTTTGAGAAATCTGTCACCCAGGGATTCAATAATGCCTACACTAAGTGAACATCATTTTGAGTGAACAGATGACACAGGCATAACTCACACCTTCTTCCTCATAATTTTAATTTTCCTACTGATTTTCTTGCATCTTTAAATACTGAGGAGATTCATAAAGATTACCACAAAGTGTAGACTACATGCACGCTTAGTGTAATCATTCAAAGTGACTAGAAAACACAAAAACATGTGCTACGGATGTTCTTGAATACAGACAGTGTACACTTAGTGTAGGCATTAATGAATATGGCCCTCTATCCCAGTTTATGAACCAACAAGGGACACAATAGGAATTCTGCAGGCATCAGCCTAGCAGACCATGCACCAGTTCCTTGATGTGATGCTATTGCAATATTTGGTTTCCACAATCAACTCAGGAAAGAACCACCATTTGTTTGGCCATTTTACAATATAGCCCTGAGGTTCTGGAGGACACTGCTTGTACCCACATCACCATCAAGGCCTCATATGCTCCACATGGTGTCTGTTACATCATCTGGAAGGGTTTCCATTTCATGAAGCCAGGTCATGTACAGTGCACAGGGTGTTATATGCAATATTTCTACACACCATCAAGGCAATCTCCATTATTACCACTGCTGGCATACATTTGATCTCTACCATGTGGGATGGCTACTCAACAGGTCATCTAGATTTCAGGTGTGCACATTGGTAGCCAGGTTATATGGTTCCCATTCAAGCAGGCAGAAGGCCATATCTAAGGGTGTCCACTATTGTGTGTTGCAGGTAATGCTGGATATTCTTTAGAACCATGGATGATGATCTCATTTGAAACTCACAGACCATGACTGAGACGGCATACAATGCTGCACATTTGCAGATTATGAAAATTATCAAATGTGTTTTTGGACTTCTACAGGGATACTTCTGCTTCTTGGTGCACTACATTACATACCTGAAACCTGCAATGAGATATGTTTTATGTACTCCATGGTATGTAATGTGGTAGAATGCAAGCAGTTATGACAGAGGAATATCTCAGTACTGCCTACGACACCTGTTGCAGCAGCAGAGGAGGAGTCAGATGAACAGCCTTCCTCATAGGAAACAGCTGCAATAGCCACACCCTATGCAAGACAGAGATAGGTACACTGCATTGCAACATGGATAAAGAAGTGGCATTGTGTCCATGACTATGGGTTTTGACACAGACAATACCCAAACTATGCATTATAGTGCATTGACAGGCCACATAATGCATCAGTCATTACCTTTCCCATAAAGGTTAAAGGATGAACAGCACACAGTCATCATCATTTACACTGATGGGCTTGGGCACAGTGACAGAGGGCAGCAATACTATCCTTTTGGTAGATATCATGGGAGGTGGATGCGGTAGCCACTCAGGTTGCAGGGTGAGGGGGAGTTGTGGATCACATTTTCCAGCAGAGGTGGTAGAGCTACTATGTTGCAGATATTGGCCATGTGTACAATGTGGTCCTGTACTTTTAGGGCATGGTGCAACCTACATTAAGAACCGTATAGCACTTTAGGAGGATGTATAAGAGCCTTGATATGTTACCTATGTCTGGACTGTATAGCTGGATGGTGTCCAAGGCCAGGATGATAGCTGCAGAGAGATGTGGCATTCTGTCAGCCATCAGATGATGGAAGGGGTGTCCATCTCCTGTTGTCCTCTTTTGTATGTCTGCATCTCTCCACTCTTTTTCCATTTTATGTGTCCATACTACTCATTTCTAAATTTCTGCATTTTATGTTTGTTTGTCTGCCCTTGCTACTTTTCCTAATTTATTGATCCATCTTATACAAGATCCTTGTTACCTTGCCCATCTACCCTTCTTCTTCAGAATTGCTTTGTCCCCCCAAAAAACAATATTTTCCCTTCATATATCATTCCTTATGTTTAACCTTATGTGTGTTCCTTCTACTTGATACCTTCCTTTTCTTTCTCCTCTGTCCTTCCCATTTATAGAATGAACTTTGTTGGCACTTTACTGTGCTGGCCCTCTATGGCCTCCCAGAATGTCCAAGTTGCTGCTATGAAGCACTTCATTGCACATGTTAATAAGCATAGCCTCAGACATATCACCTTATAGCACTTGTCCCATTGGTTACATGGATAATAGCAGCTCGGCCACATTACTGTAGCTCAGTAGCATGTCTGCTGCCAATAATACATCTGCATTAGTTTACTATGTAGCCTTTTTATCAGCATACCAGCATTATGCCAGTCCTAATACATAGCTAAACAGCAATGGTCACACTATGCTATAGAATCCTTAGTATTTAACTCCTTCCTTTAAAGCTTTTTGAGTCTTATTGCTATATCTAGAGACATAGTTCTCTGAATTTATCTAATATAAAAGTATTTGCTTAAAAATAAAAAAGTTGAAATGTATAATTGTATTAACTAAAAACAATCTATTTGGGTAGAAAAGTCATTAGACTTGTAGTTTCAAATATAAATCATACAAAGAAGAACTACTAAGCATTTAATTCATAGAATGATATACTAATGGTTATGCCCACGAACATTAAATATTAACAGAGAAACAATATAAAAGGACTAGCTAAACCGATTGCTATCACTGTTTATGATTAAGTTAATAAATGCATGAATGAATGACTGTATTGAATTACTTCTCTATCACAAATATCACTCATATTTCTCTGAACAGATATAAACACTAACCCTTATCACTCACATAAATCAAGCAAATAATTTCATACATGTGAACTATGCATGCTCTCTCTTTCCTCGTTGTCTCCCAAATACTCTCTTTTTTTCTCACTAATCTTTCTAATATAACATATTTTTCCCAAACTATTTACTAATCTTATTAACTTTTCTCTTTTACCTCTACCTCTAGAAATCCTTTCTATTCAATATAAGTGTTGTAGGGAGCTTTTTACTTTGGGCCTTCTATGAAAAGGGACTATTATAGCTCAGATAGACTATCCTGGTTAAAAAAATGGAATAAATATATAAATCTATGAATTCATAAATAAATAAGCAAATATATGTCTGTATGCACATGTGTGTGTGGGAGAGAAAGAGAGAGAGAGAGATCAACAATGGAGAACTAGTCAGTTGTAAATACAGAATGCAGAACTGAGAGGATTTTGGTCATAAAAAATTGTGTGTACGTGTGTCAACTGAAATGAGACAAGAGAGAAATGTATAGATGATAAGGTACTATCTTTCATGGCTGACATATCTGTTTCCTTAATAACTTTGTATGCCACTGCACACAGCATGCTTTTTATTGCGTACGCTTTTGCCACAAAACAAGTGTATTGGTTTCAGGTGTTTGTAGCTGCAGTCATCTTCCCAACTGATCCAGTAATTCCTCCTTATTTCCCACTGACCACCCTTACTCCTTATCTAAAATCTGTGCAAGCAGTATCAATACAATCAATACTGATCAATATTATCAAAGGTCTTATGGCCTGGTGAACAGTTTAAGGGGAGAAACTTTGCAAAATTATACTCTTGTGTTTATTGTCAACAGCCAGTAAATGGGAAAAGGTATGAATTATGTTGTCTAATTTTTATAAAGGGCAGGCAACAATAGATACACTGGGTTTCAGAACACAAGTTTAACAAGGTGATTGGGAGGTAAAATTATTAGATCCTTAGCTCTGAGCTGTCTAACCTGGAACTGCCTTAATGTAAAGAACAGTCCTGAGCTAGCTTGGCACAGACTCAATACATGAGAATGAAACTAGGGTTTAATGCCAACGGTTAAACCACTTAAGCATCAAAATGCAATGCATTTTTGTACTGGAATTATTAATATAGCCTTAAAGATCGAGAAAAAGACAAAAAATATACAAAATTCTGTTGCTAATAAACTACATATAAATACTGAAGAGATTCTAGAAGCATTTTAAAAAGTGTTATCAATCTGTTAATAAGGAAGAAAATATGAAAGAAGGCTTGAACACAATTGAAGTTTTGATAAGTAATAATGTCAAAAAAAGGAAAATCTCACCAAAGGGAATACTGGCTCCTGATAAAAGCCTCTTTAACAAAAAACAAAAAAAAACAAAAAACATACTATATGTAAAGACATGAAGAAAATAAGGCCATGGAATAGATGGAATCCCTGAAATATAGACGTTATTGCCACAAAAAATCTATGAAAATGTATTTAATAATGTACAGTCTACAGAATTTATTCCACCATCCTGGAAATACATGAAAAAACTCCTATTTTGTAATAAGACTAAGATGCCAGGTCAAGATATGCCAAATGTATTACATGCCACCAGCTACATTCTCCATAGCCCTTTCAAAGAAATCTACCAGACTAAATAGACAAACCATGGGATTCAGTAAACTCTGTGTAGACTTCGCATGAAGGCTACACAGAGTTTATATGTTTGCATGGTGAGTAACAGCACTTAATGAATATTTATGCCGTGACTCACCTTCAAACATAAGCAAGCAGAGTTTTGTGGTGGCCAGGAAACAGTGTAAAGCAACACAGATAGTGAACTTAGTTATAGCAGAGCAAACTGGGTTAGCAGGATTGTGCGGAATTCCACAAGGACCACCAGAGTTTTTCATATATTATTGTATTATATTGTGGGTACAGAACAGGACAGTGTATGTGTACACTCCAGCATACTGGGATAGCAGGATTGCACAGAATGCCACATGGACCACCAGGATATTTCATATATTAATGTATTATGCTGCAGGGACAGGACAGAACAGTGTATCTGTGCACTCCAGCATACTAGGTTAGCAGGATTGCACAGAATGCCACAAGGACCACCAGGGTTTTTCATAAATTAATGTATTATGTTGCGGTGACAGGATAGAACAATGCATGTGTACACTCCTGCATACTGGATTAGGAGGATTGCACAGAATGCCACAAGGACCACCAGGGTTTTCATATATTAATGTATTATGTTGCAGTGACAGGACAGGACAGTGTATGTGTACCCTCCAGCATACTGGTACAGTGGGGTTGTGTGGAATGCCACGCAGGCCACCAGAGTTTTTTCATATATTAATGTACATGTTGCAGGCACAGGACAGGATAGTGTATATAGTGTATTGTGGAATCCCATTCCAGGCAGTCTGTACAAGCTGTGTCAATGATCTGTAAGGGTACATGGACTGCCATTTATAAGAAACAGTTATGGGAAGTATCTTTATTGAATAGGGACACACAAATGAAGTTTAGGGATGAACACTGGGAAGGAGGACAGGTGAAACATTGTAATATATCACACTCCACACATGAGGAAATGTAGAAGGAAGACAGTTGCAACAGGAACACTAATCACATCTCCAAATGGCACAGTACAGACTGCAGAGTGACAAATGTATATGATGTGACTGTCACACAATGTAACATAACAGTGAAGGATGTCTGTGTGATATAAGCATCCAGACATGAACAATGGAGAGGACATATATCATGGCTATTAAATACAATTGGGGTTGGGTGCATATTGTGAAGCTGTGCAAATTGATTTGCCTGAGTATGCCTGTATTGTCAGAAGAGGCTTCCAACAAGTAGAACACAGATACTGGCTCATGGCCAACAGTAAAACCATCACTCAAAATCATGGACAATATCAGAATAATACCACAAGTAATATCCATGTCTCTGACCGAACATATGTGTTTCTGAATGAGCATAGAGGGTTCTGCACCAATACACTTATACAACTATTAGGACATGTTGGCAATCTATGGGTGTAATCAAGCACACTCTCCTGACACTAACATATGTAGGAGGTGTGAGGAGACACACTTGACATTATGATCACTACAGGCTAGTTGAGTGGTGTGCATGGCAGAGATATATATGGTACAATCTGCACTGTTATGAATGTAAACCATGCCATTAATGTCATTAAAATGCTATGTATGTCATGAGTGCATCACCAAAACAGATATCACACATGCATGTGGTATTACACCTTGATGGGGGTTTCATGTCATCAGCCAGTAATGTTTATGCAACAAACCTAATACCTAGGTATGCACAAATAGATGTGTGACAGCTCACAGTGACAAAAGTGGTACACTTCATTTACACATTATTGGAAGATGTGCATGGAGGGACATGAGGAAGGGTACACTGTACTCATGTATCGGTGTGGTGAAGGCTGTGATCTATGAAGATATGGTCTGCCATGTGGATGTGCTGCACATACTCAGTAGTTGTGTTACACACAAGGGGGTATTCACCACTGTGGATACATGCTGATGGACATTCTACATACTACATATCCCAGGACACAGGCCACATAACAACTGGTCTGCTGATAGGGTGTGATGTCTACATGATCCTTGGTTTGTGCATTTGTTTGCATAATGAAACAGATTCCTGCATGTTTTTTTTTTCATCTCGTGTTCTCATGGTTGTGGCAGCAATCTTTTATGTATGTTGATGTTGTCTGTCTTATACCAATATCACAGTTGGAGTCAATGATTGTCCACAATCTGTAGTCCTCCAGACAGCTGTTGGGATACAGGATTTGTATGTGATTTTTGACATCTGCAATTTCAATCACGGACAGGAAAAGGCCTAGCAGACAACCCTGATGTACACACTTGATCACAGGACAGGAGAAATAGGTCACTTTACACATTTCTACATATTTCGTTGCCACGTATTTTATCCACTGTTCTACCCACTTGGTGATATACGTGTTGATGGCCAAATCTGTCATTGTCGACTGAACACCTCAGTGTGGACTTCTGTCAACTCCTGTGGCCTTTTTAAGTTCCACAGAATGATGCTCTTTGAGGACATCTGACAGATGTTACAGACATAGATGTAGCATCAAAAACTCACACATCTGTTTTACTCAGCCAGGATATTACTAGTGTCCATTTAGAGGAGGTCCATGATGACATGTTGGTCTACCTTACAGATCAGGAGAGGCAGGATGTGCCTATACATGCATGCATCAGGTGCTGTCCCCAGCCCATTCAGATGGATGCATATTGATGCGTGGCACAGTGGTGCAGCAGTTAGCATTGTCACCTCACAGCAATAGGTTCTCCAGTTTGATTCTCGGCTGGGGTGCCTTCTGTGTGGAATCTGCATGTCCTCCTTGCATTTGCGTGGGTTTCCTCTGGGTGCACTTGTTTCCTCCCACATTCCATAGACGTGTCTGGAACATTTCTTCCTGGGCCTCTACTTAAAATGGACTCTGTCCTAGTCAGACTTTCCCAGCAAACAAATGTTAAATAAATAAAATAAATAAACGTACGCCCTTCTACAAGAACATAGTCCATCTGCAGAGTGTGTTGAAGTGTCTATAATTGGCTCAAGTACTGGTGTCATTCTAAGGGGATCCAATGTCTGCCTGCCAGGGATGACATGTTGGACAAGCCATGCTGCTTCGCAAGGGACGGCTTGCACCTGTCACCACTGGGCTTCCGGATATTGGCTAAGGCTCTTGCCACCCCCATAGCGCCTTTTTTAGGCAAGGCTCAAAAGACAAACCCACCTCCTTAGATAACAAAAATGGAAAAAAACTAAGGGTAATGCTGCTCAATGCCAGAAGTCTAAATCTCAAGATGCAGGCACTCGATGCACTTCTCAGTATGGAGAACATCGACATCTGTGCAGTAACTGAAACCTGGTTCAAGGCTCCTGAGAGCACCCCAGCACTACCAGGCTATACCTCGTATCATGCTTTTCAGCCCCAAAACCCAGGCTGAACCACAAAGGGAGGGGGAGTGTCCATATTCATCAAGGACACCCACACCTCCAGGTTAGTAGCAACACATGAAGCATTGGAGACCATACAGGTGCAACTAACCATAGGCAAAACTGCTATACAACTGGTAGCATGTTACAGACCACCCTCCCAATCTCAGGAAACCCACTCAGCCTTCCTGAAGACATTGGAGGATATGAATGTATCACAAAATACCATCATACTGGGAGACTTCAACTACCCTAACATAGATTGGGTACATTATTCTAGCCCTAATATCCTAGCCTAAAGGTTCCTGGAATTCATAAATTCAAATGCACTGGAACAACTAGTCACCTCTCCCACTAGGGGAGATAATATACTAGACCTGATAATCACAAACATGGGGACAAAATGCTCCACACCAGAGGTATACCCCTCACTAGTGAGATCTGACCACAAACTAATCACCCTGGATATACATATCCCACCTCCACCCACAGCACAAAAGACCACAGTGAAAAACTTCTCAAAAGCAGACTTCACTCTTCTTAAGACTGAGATGGTATCCTTTAAGCCCACTGGGCCAGTGGATACCACATCCCACAATGCTGAATCCTTCACAAATGCTTTCTATGGACATCTCCAAGAATGCATGGATCATGCAATCCCAAATAAATCCAAGTCCCTCTCCACCAAAGGCAAGCGTCCTGTCTGGTGGACCTCAGCCATTAACAAATTGTATAACAAAGAAGGAAGCTACTGCACGACAGAGCAAAATCCCATAAAGGGAAGACATCTCTGATCAACACTAGCAGAAAACTACGTTCTCTCATAAAAACATCCAAGGCCAACTTTGAGAGAAAAATCGCTAAGGACACTAAAGATAACCACAAAGCCTTCTTCAGCTATGTTAGAAACCTGGGTGGAAACCCTCAGATATGCTCAGAGTTAGTTCACAACAACAAAAAATACACTGAACCCACAGATATTGCCAACATTCTGGCTGACAGGTTCAGTGCAAATTTCTCCCCTCCCTCACCCCCAAAAGAAGAAATACTTATCCCAGCTGAATGTAATCTCCCTGTCATCTCAGATGTCCAGGTGAGAGCCGCCCTCAGCAAAGCTAAAAACACAGAATCAATGGGACCTGATGGTATCCCAGGTTGCGTGCTACGTGAACTCCAAGAGGATCTAAACCCGCACATAAAAATGCTATTTAACCTTAGCCTTACTACAGGATATGTACCTGAACACTGGCATACAGCAACAGTGGTCCCACTCCACAAAGGGGGTACCTCTACAGACCCTGGGAACTACCGCCCCATAACCTTAACCAGCCTGGTCTGCAAAGCTATGGAAAGAATCATTATGGAACTCATAAACAGAGACATTGGGGATCTAAAGACACTTGACCCCACCCAGTTCGGCTTTGTAAAGGGCAGATCCAGCCTTTTGAACGTGGTTGACTTTTTCAAAACAGTCACTAGAGCCATTGATGAGGGCAAAGCAGTCCATACAGCCTACCTGGACTCGGCTAAGGCCTTCGACACAATACCCCACTCAGGCAGCATAGATAAGCTCAACAGCTTAAATGTAAACCCTTATGTCACTAGATGGGTTGCAAACTGGCTAAAGGACAGAACCCATAAAGTTAAAATCACTGGAGCAATGTCAGACTCAAAGCCAGTCACAAGTGGTGTCCCACAGGGATCTGTCCTGGGACCCCTCTTGTTCGGCATTTATTTCTCAGATGTTAATGTAAACATGGGAGGGTTGTGGCTGACAAAGTTCGCAGATGACTGCAAACTAGGCACCATAGTCGATACACCAGCGGACACATACATCCTACAAAAAGGCCTCACAGAAACGGACAACTGGTGCCGGAGTCATGGCCTTAAACTAAATGCCAAAAAATGTATAGTCATCCCCTTTGGGAAAAACAAAGTACCCACAAATTATTACATAGACAGCAACCCACTGAGTACAGAAAAAGTAATCAGAGACCAGGGACCCAAGTCGACAGCAACCTCTCATTTGACACCCACGTTGCCAAAGTGGTTAGAAAAACATTCTACCTTGCACACCTTATCATGAAGGGATTCACATCCAGATCCAAGGATGTCATTGTACCCCTATACACCTCCCCCATCAGACCCATGATTGAGTACAATGCCCCATTTGGTATGTACCTCACCCGGCATTTGCAACAGCTGGAGAGACCACAAAAGTACCTCACCAAGAGGATCAAGGGTCTCCAACATATGTCTTATTCTGCCAGACTAAAGAAACTCCAGCTCTATTCAGTAGCATACCGCCTGCTCAGAGGTGATCTCTGCGTGACGTACAAGGCCATGTCCAATCAGGAGCTGATGGACATGCTCCACCTCAAAAAATCCAAATCCATCAGAACCACGAGAGCTAAAGACTTAAACCTCGGCACAAGTATGAAGAGGACATGCTGGAGGGATAGATTCATAACCCAGAGGCTTCCCATGCTCTGGAACAAGATCCCAGTTCATGTTAGGCAGAGCCCCTCACTGACTCTCTTCAAGTGAAATCTTGATGAGTGGATGGGAAATCGTAAGCTTACCCCAGGGGTCACATCTGTGTCACTACTAGACAGGGGCACAGTAAACTAATTCTATTATATAAGGGGACCTTCACTGTGTCACTACTAGACAGAGGCACAGTATTCTAAATCTATTCTGTGCATTTTGTACCATTTTATGGGGTGGCAAAAGCCACATCACGATGGCTAGGCTTACAAATGCCCCAGGGCAGATAGCCTAGTACTATACTATGAAACTATGAAACACCGTGTCAGGTAGGAGTATATTCTGAGTCACACTATAGGCTGTCTGTGATGTAGTCACAGCCCATTATTTCTGCATGATAGGCATGCATGAAGGTAACACAGTGCATAATGCCTACCCTGATCTGTCCTAGGATTTGGACACAATCTCCCAACTAAGGTATCATTGACAACCTCTACCAGCTGGGGATTAATACTTACATCTCTAGATGGTTAACAAATGTCCTTACCGACAGAACACATACTGTGAAAGTTGGTGAATCAACCTCTACCATTGCTGGATTTGTGCTGGGCCCTATACTATTTGGAATCTATTTCTCAACAGTCCAGACTACAAAATATGCCTGTAGCTTGCCAAGTTTGCTGATTCATGCATACTGGTTGCAATCATTGAGTCCACCGATGATGTGACTATAGTACAAGAGGGGATAACACACACAAATGATTGGTGCCAAAGCCACACAGTCTAATAATAAATACAGAATGTGTCAGGATGTTTGCCTTATGCAAAGTGGAATTTCCTGGTAAATGCACCATTGACAGCACTCCCCCCTGTGCTGAAACCAGTGGTGCAAGAATTGGGAATGCATGTAGACAGCGATCTAAATTTTGACCAAGTGTCCACATGGAAAGTCTACTCTGTTCACCTCAGAAGTCAGGCCACTGTATCCAGATCTGAGGAGGATATAAAGTACAGTTGTGTACCTACCATAAATGTAGATATTCGAGTGTATTCACTGTTGCAGTCATTACTCTTGGGTTATCCTGCTGGCAGGCTACCCGCAGTTGGCCTGAATTCCAAAGTCTTGGTCTGGCATCAGTTGCTGTCACCTCTTCCCTGACGTCAGTGTGCCAGGGGTATAAAAGATGCAGTCGATGCCATTTTCTTCAGTTTTTATTGCCCCAGATGTCAGGTGCCCCCAAAAGGGTAGGCTAAATAAATTATGCCAATAAATATGCATGCACTAAAGTAAACATTTCCTTTATCTGCAAGCAAATGCACCACACAGGTTGTATAGAATAGAGAAGTACAGATAAGACCCAGCAAAAGAAAGGGGGATGGTGGGAGGGTAACCTGGACTGCAACAGTGAATACACTCGAACATCTACATTTATGGTAGGTACACAACTGTACTATGTTCATCGTGTTTCACTGTTGCAGTCATTACTCTTGAGTTGAATCCCAAAGCTGAGGATGGGTGGCTGGGCTAAATAGGATTAGGAGAGGCTATGAGGCCCTGCAGAACTGCAGTGGCAAAGCCTGCTCTGGATTTAGAGTACAGAGGTAAGTTGTAGTGCTTTGTAAAAGTGTGCACTGAACTCCAAGTTGCAGCCTCTAAGATGTCTTTGGTTGGTACTTCTCTGAGGAAGGCTGCTGAAGTGGCTGCTGCTCTGGTTGAATGTGGCCTAATGCCTTAGGCATTGATTTGCCATGCTGTGAGTAGCAGAAATGAATGCAATGGCCTATCCATTTTGAAATAGTCTGTTTTGAGATAGCCTTTCCTTGTGATCCTGCAGCATATGCCACTAAAGGTTGCTCAGTCTTTCTGAAGGCTTTAGTTCTGTCCAAGTAGAAGCGTAGCTGTCTGTGTATGTCCAAAGAATGCAGAAGTCTCTCACCCTTGTTCTGTGGGTTTGGATAAAAGGTAGGCAAGTGAATGGTTTGGTTATGGACACCACCTTAGGCATAAATGTAGGGTTCGTCCTCAGAGAAACCCTGTCTGGATGGAAAATAATAAAAAGGTTCCACAGCCATGAGTGCCTGTAACTCCAAGACTCATCTTGCAGAGGTTATTGCTAGGAGCAGAGCTGTTTTCCAGGATAAGCATTTTATATCAGCTGTTGAGGCTGGCTCAAAAGGAGGCAGTGTGAGTTTTTCCAAGACATAATTGAGGTACCATGCAGGTATTGGTGCTTTCCTTGGAGGTCTTATGTTTTTGGCCCCTCTGAGGTACTGCCTTATTAAAGGATGAGAAAAGATAGGTGGTTCCATATTGTAATGGGGTGAAATGGCAGAGGCATGAATTTTAATTGATGAAAAGGATAGGCCTTTGTCCAGCATCTCAGTTAAGTATTGTAAAATCTGATGAATATTTGGTACAAACGTGTCAATTCCTTTTTCCTGGTTCCAAGCACAGAATCTCTTCCATTTTCTGCATAAGATTTTCTGGTACTGGGCCTCCTGGCCTCCAAAATAACATCCATTACAGCTTTGGAAAGACAAACCCACCTCCATAGACAACACAAAGAAAAAAAAACTAAGGGTAATGCTGCTCAACGCCAGAAGTCTAAACCTCAAGATGCACGCACTCAAGACTCTCCTCAGTATGGAGAATATCGATATCTGTGCAGTAACAGAAACCTGGTTCAAGGCTCCCGAGAGCACCCCAGCACTAACAGGTTATACTTCATACCATGCTTTCTGGCCCCAAAACTCGGACCGAACCACAAAAGGAGGGGGAGTATCCATATTTATCAAAGATACCCACACCTCCAGGTTAGTGGCACTGCACGAAGCATCGGAGACCATCCATGTGCAACTAACAGTGGGAAAAACTGCCTTTCAGTTTGTAGCCTGCTCCCGACCACCCTCCCAAGCACAGGAACCTCACTCAGCTTTCCTGAGAACACTGGAGAATATGAAGGTCTGTCCAAACACCATTATATTGGGTGACTTCAACTACCCAAACATTGATTGGGAAAACTACTCAAGCCCAAACACCCTCGCCCAACGGTTCCTAGAATTTATAAACTCAAATGCTATGGAACAACTGGTCACCACTCCCACAAGAGGGGAAAACATATTGTTTCTGGTCATCACCAGCATGGGGTCTCTATGTTCCACACCAGAGGTATACCCCTCATTGGTAAGATCAGATCATAAACAAATCTCACTGGCCATCCATATTCTATCCCCACCCCTAGCCAAGGAAACCACGGTGAAGAACTTCTCAAAAGCAAATTTCACACTTCTCAAAACCGAGGTGGAATCCTTCAAAGCCCCCAGGCCAGTGGAAAATACTGCCCAAAATGCAGAATCCTTTACAAAAGCATTCTATGGACACCTACAGGAATGCATGGAGCATGCTATCCCAAATAAAACCAAGACTCACTCTTCCAAAGGCAGGAGACCTGTCTGGTGGACCCCGGCCATAAATAAGCTATCTGATCAGTACTAGCAAGAAACTACGATCCCTCATAAAATCATCTAAGGTCAGCTTCGAAAGAAAAATTGCACAAGACACTAAAGATAATCACAAGGCCTTTTTTAGTTATGTCAGAAACCTGGGAGGCAACTCCCAGATATGCTCTGAGTTAGTGTAAAATGGCAAAAAATACACTGAACCCACAGACATTGCCAACATCCTGGCAGAAAGGTTCAGTGCAAACTCCCCCCCCCTTCCCCCCCAAAAGAGCAAATGTCTATCCCAACAGAGTGTAGCCTTCCTGAGATCACAGATTCACAGGTGAGAGCTGCCCTCTCCAAAGCAAAAAACACAGCATCAACGGGACCAGACGGTGTCCCGGGCTACATCTTACATGAGTTGCAAGAAGAACTAAACCCTCATGTAAAGTCACTGTTCAATCTCAGTCTTACTACAGGATATGTACCCAAGGAATGGTGTACAGCAACAGTGGCCCCACTCCACAAAGGTGGTGCCACAACAGACCCCGGAAACTATCACCCTATAAGCCTGACTAGCCTGGTTTGCAAAGCTATGGAGCGTATCATCATGGAGATCATAAACAAAGACATTGGGAACCTCCAGACACTGCATCCTACCCAATTCGGCTTTGTTAAGGGCAGATCTTGCCTCTTGAACCTGGTCGACTTCTTTGAAACAGTTACCAAAGCCATAGATGAAGGGAAGGTAGTCCACACAGCCTACCTGGACCTCCAAAAGCCTTCGACACAATACCCCATTTGGGCATCATAAATAAGCTCACCAGCTTAAATATCAACCCCTATGTCACAAGATGGGTTCAAACTGGCTCAGAGATAGAACCCACATGGTCAGAATAGCAGGTGCCATGTCAGACTCTGAACCAGTTACAAGTGGCATCCCACAAGACTCAGTCCTGGGACCTCTCTTGTTCAGTATATATTTCTCCGAGGTACAGGCTAACATGGGTGGACTATGGCTGACCAAGTTCGCAAATGACTGCAAACTGGGTGCCTTAATCGACTCTCCGACTGACACAAGCATCCTCCAAAAGGGTCTCACAGAGACGGATAACTGGTGCCAGAGCCATGGCCTAAAGCTAAATGCCAAAAAGTGCATAGTCATCCCCTTTGGGAAAAACAAAGTGCCCACAAATTACCACATAAGTGGTAATCCATTAAGTACGGAAGAAGTAATTAGGGACTTGGGGACCCAAGTAGATAGCAATCTCTCCTTTGACAATCACGTTGCCAAAGTGGTTAGAAAGACCTTCTATATAACCCACCTTATCATGAAAGGGTTCACATCTAGATCAAGAGAGGTCATTGTGCCCCTCTACTCATCATTTATCAGGCCCATAATTGAGTACCATGCCCCATTTGGGATGTAACTTACCCGGCACCTGCAGCAACTGGAAAGACCCCAAAAGTATCTCACCAAGAGGATCAAGGGGCTCAAACAGATGCCCTATGCAGCTCGGCTAAAGAAACTTCAGCTCTACTCAGTTGCGTACCGCCTACTCAGAGGCGATCTCTGTCTGACGTATAAAGCCATGTCCAACCCAGAATTAATGGACATGCTTCACCTCAGGAAATCCAAATCCCTTAGAGCTACACGCTCCAAGGAATTGAACCTCAGCACAGAAATAAATAGGACATGCTGGAGGGACAGATTCATATCCCAGAGGCTCCCCTCACTCTGGAACAAAATCCCAATCCATGTTAGGCAGAGCCCCTCACTGACTTTCTTCAAGAGAAATCTTGACGAGTGGATAGGAGATCGTAAGTTTACCCCTGGGATCTCTTCTGTGTCCCTGCTTGACAGAGGTACAGTAAACTAACCTTAAAAGGGCTACCTTCTGTGACCTACTATACAGAGGCACAGTCAACTATTTTAAAAGGGTGGCGAAAGCCAAACACACTCTAGCTAGGCTTATAAATGCCCTAGAGCAGATAGCCTAGTATCAACCTATGAGCCTATGAACCTATGAATGGCTACATTATCCGCCATGCTGTCAGATTTAAGGTCCTGAGTTGGCTGTTCAGAATCTGATTGTTTTATTGGATCAGTAAGTGAGAGGTTTGAGGCAATGTCCAGGCTGGACCTTGAGACAAGTTCTTTAGGATTTGGTACCAGTGCTGGTGTGGCCAGTCTGGGGCAATCAGTATCATTTTTGGCTTCTCTTGCCTGACCTTCATGAGTACCTTGGGGAGGAAAGGCAGTGGAGGAAAGGCATATACTGTTAGGTTTTTCCAGCTGAAGGCTAGGGCATCCACTTTCCATGCTTGCTTGTGATAAGTCTTTGTGAAGAATCCCTGTAGTTGGCAGTTGTGAGGGGAGGCAAATAGGTCTATGACTGGGTATCCCCATTTCCTTGTTATCATGCTGAAGACTTGTGGATCCAGTTTCTACTCATGGGTATCCATGAGGTTTCTGCTTAGTTCATCTGCCAGAGTATTTATTTTTCCTGCCAGGAATTGTGCTTGCAGGTGAACATGATAAGTCAGTGCTGTGTCCCAAAAAGTCATGGCTTGTCTGCAGAGGGGGTAGGAATGTATGCCTCCCTGCTTGTTTATGTACCACATGACTGTAGTATTGTCTGTCTTTATCAGTAGTTGTCCTGGATGAAGTAGATCCTTGAAAGCTGTCAGGGCATTCTGAACAGCTAGCATCTCTTTTGATTGATATGAAGATGCATCTGGCTTGTGGGCCATGTGCCCTGAATACATTTTCCTGCCATGTGGGCCCCCCAGGCATAATCTGATGCATCCGTTGTTAGTGTCTGCCTGGCTGTGGATAAAGTGAATGACTGCCCCTTGTTGTGGTGACTGGCCTGTGCCCACCATCGAAACTCCTGTTGCAGGCAGGGAATGAGGATAATTAATGTTTCCAGGCTGTGGCAATGTTGAGTACAAACACTTTTTAGATACCATTGTAGTTTCCTCATATGCAGTCTGGCATATGGAATTAGCAGAATGCAGGATGCCATGAAGCCCAAAGCCTGCAGAATTTTTCTTGCAGATAACTGGGTCTTTGTTGCCAACATTTTGAAGTAAGAAGTCAGTTGTCTTTGTTTGTCTGGCATGAGATAAATCATTTGGGCAGTTGTATTTAAGCTTGCACCCAGGAATATTATCTCTTGAGAGGGTACTAGTTTTGATTTATTTTTGTTTACTGTGTACCCTAGGCAAATTAGTACTCTTTTTACAAATGCCAGATGCTTTAGTAGAATGTCCTTGTTCTCTGCTTGAATATGGCAGTCATCCAAGTAAGGATATATTTGAATTCCTCTTTGTCTACAAAATGCAATTACTGGTGCCAGGCATTTTGTGAAGACCCTGAGTGCAGTAGATAAGCCAAAGGGCAGTGCAGAGAATTGGTAGTGCATTGAGCCAGCTATGAATCTGAGGTATCTTCTGCAAGATTGTCTGATTGGGACATGCAGGTATGCCTCTTTTAGGTCCAAAGTTACGAGCCAAGCCTTCTTGCCCAGCATGGGCAGTAGCTGCTGCAGAGTCAACATTTTGAATTTTGGAATGTCCAGAAATGTGTTTAGAATAGACAGGTCCAGTATTGGTCTCCAGGCTTTGTCCTTTCTGGGCACCAAGAAAAGTCTCAAGTAAAATCCTTGTCCCTGCTCTTGTTGTGGTACTCGAATGGCCGTCATGTCCATGAGGGATGAAACTTGCTTTTGTGCCTCTGCCCATTGATTGTGTGGCAGATATGGCATACCTTTTGCCCTTGGCAGTGTGTGAAAGTGGAACCTGTAGCCCTGAGACACTATGCTCAAGACCCATTTGTCCTGGGTGATCATGTGCCAATTTTGTGAAAAAAGTGCTAGTTTTTCCCCCCTAAGGGGGCTGCCAAAAGAAAAGTGCTTGGTTCTGGCAGAGGAAAGCAATTGGGACTGTTTCCTGTATGGCTGTGATTTGTCTTTTCCACTTTTGGAGGTAGAAGCACCCCATTGTTTAGGCCTGTATGAGCCTTGGGGCTGGGATCTGCCTCTGGGGGGTCTATATCTGCCTCTTTGTGGCCTGTCTGACACTGGAAAGGACCAATTCTTTGTAGGCCAGTTCCTGCTAAATCTGGGTGGCTGCACCTGTATGAAATTCTGCATAGATTTCACTTTGTCCTCCATTTTCTTCAACACCTCTTCTGCTTTAACTCCAAACAAAGTATCATGCTGTAATAGAGCATCTAATAATTTTGCTTTAACATGATCAGGCAGATTCTGTTCCTTTAACCAAGCATGTCGCCTAATGACAGAACCCATAACAGCGGCCCTGCAAGAGGCCTCCAGAGAGTCAAAACCACATTGCAAAGTATGCTTTCCCACTTGTTCAGTTGCATGCAATAAATCCTGAATTTCTTTGTTTTCTGCACATTCAGAATTTGTTAACATTTTCTCTTTAAGCAGTGACAATAAGTATTGCTGATATTTAAGCATATGAAATTGACAATTTAAAGCCCTCACAGCCAAGGTAGCAGAAGTGCAAACCTTTTTCCCCCATCTGTTGAGTGCCATTGAATCCCTTTCAGAGGGGATAGGGTTTTTTGCAGTAGAAGCCTTGACCCCTTTGCGACCCTGAGAAATTGTTTCTGAGTCAGCAGCAGGGTTTTTATAAACAAATTTATGTGAATCTGGAACCCTGTAGTATCTGTCTGGCTTAACAGGTGCAGGGGGTAAAGAGTCAGGGGTCAGGCTGGACTCTGAAAATACATCATCTACAATGTCTAAAACAGGAGGGATAGCAAGAGGCCTGTGCTGAGGTAGTAAAAGAAAATCTCTAAGCCTTTTCTTAGATTCTGAGTAGTCCTGGATCTCCCAGTGGAAGTGCTCCCTCATGGTATGCAGGGTTTCCCCAAAAGAAAAATCCTCAGGCGGTGAGGCTGAAGGGATAGATTCTTCAGCATTGGAATCCTCATAGGGAGGGAGAGAGTATTCTTGGTCAGAAGAGGAGCCAGAGGAAATGGAAACCTGATCTGAAGATTCATATTCTGTCTCTTGCCTAGGCCTCTTCTCAGGAGGGGGATGGGAAGCCCTGATCAAAGTAATTAGGTCTTCGGCCATTTTGAGCATCTGTTTTCTAGGCATGGAGGCCTGTCCATGAGCTTGCTGCACTTGCTTCTTTGTCTTTAGTGGTGCTTTAGTCTTTGCCTTTGGAGCTGTAGTCAGTTTTATATATAACTGTGCAGGCCTGAAAACACCCTCAGAAGCCGAAGGAAGCCTGCTCAGTGGCTCCAGACCCCTCTGAGGGAATATTTTCCAAGTGTCCAATACTTTGAGTTTCCAGAGGCCTAGTCTGCTCCACGTGGGAGTCGGAAGTGGCCTGTGGCTCTAAGGTAGCAGGCGTCAGGGGCTGCGAAAGCGCCTCACTGAGAACCAGTGAACTGGCGACTGGTTTAGAAGAAGCCTCGTCGTCAGTTTTGGACCTTGGATGCCTGTCCTTTTCCTTTTCCTTGCGTTTCTTGTGAATTGCAGTAGTCGGATGGCTATCTGATGACATTGTGTAATTAAATCTTCGGCCAAAGTAATGAAATGCAAAATCGTACTGATGCTTAATAGTGCAATGGTTAAATCTAGCACAAAATCTGCAATTAGCTATGTCGTGATCAGGGCCTAGGCAAGGAATACAATAAGAATGGAAGTCCTTATGAGGTATTTGCTTCCCGCAAGAAATACAATTATTAACTTTTTCTGACATTGGTCTGGAGCAAGAAAAAAGTTTCTTCAATGGGGTACTTAGCTTTAAATGAAGACTTCGGATCTGAAATTCGAACACGAAAATCTCAGGAGTCGGATGACTGGCACTTGTGAACTGCTTCTGCTTCGGGCACCGCGTGGCAAGAAAGACTGAAGAAAATGGCATCGGCTGCATCTTTTATACCAATGGCGCAACTGACGTAGGACCAACACTTTGGAATTCAGGCCGACTGCGGGTAGCCTGCCAGCAGGATAACCCAAGAGTAATGACTGCAACAGTGAAACACGATGAACATCAGCGCTGTACTCAAACCTCATCTGAACACTAATAAAGTATAATACTTCCTTTTGCATGTACCTCACCAGACACCTGCAGCAGCTAGACATACCATAGGGGTTTCATACCAAGAAAATAGAGGTCCTACAAACCATGCCATGAAGTATGTGGATATACAGAAAGCCCTGTTCCTGAAATCTGTATTGGAAAAGATGAGATGACTTGTGCCTGGACAACAGGACATCTCTGACCCTGCCCTGCTATGTATACTGCACATCCAAAAATCAGCAGAGTCTGTTGAGAGGAAGATGGTAAAAGCAATGTCTTACATGCTGTTGTAAAATGATGACTCTACTGTCAAGCAAGTACATAAACATACACACATACAGTTGTTGGCAGTAAGAATAGATTCCCTACCTATCTATGTACATAGACTACAGAACACAGTGCTTTCCACAAGTGCCACAGCATAAGTCCAACATGGTGTGTCTCAGGCAACACTTTATAACTGATGACATCATCAGTGTCTGTTAAGGAGACTATAACAGTGTCACATGTGGGTGTAAAATGCTCTCTGTAATTTCAAACAAAAGCTCACACACACCCACATCACTTGACTGCAGTGAGAATAGGACCCCTACCTATCTAAGTACACAGAGTACAGAACACAGTACTTTATGCAAGTGCCACAGCTAAAGTCCAACTTGGAGTGTCTCAGACAACACTTTATAGCTGATGACATCAGCAGCGCCTGTTGAGGTTAATATAACATTGCCGCACATGCTAGTGTAAAATGGTCTCTGTTATGTCAAGCAACAGCTCACACACATACAGTTGACTGCAGTGAGAATAAAACCCCATACCTAAGTACACAGACTACAGAACACAATCTACTTCTTCTTCTTTTGGCTGCTCCCGTTAGGGGTCACCACAGCAGATCAACTGTTTCCATTTCTTCCTGTCCTCTACATCTTGCTCTGTCACACCAACCACCTGCATGTCCTCTCTCATCACATCCATAAACCTTATCTTAGGCCTTCCTCTTTTCCTTTTACCTGGCAGCTTCATCCTTAGCATCTTTTTCCCAATATACTCTGCATCCCTCCTCAGCACATGTCCAAACCAATGTAATCTTGCCTCTTTGGCTTTGTCTCCAAACCTTTCAACCTGGGCTGACCCTCTAATATACTTATTCCTAATCCTGTCCATCCTCGTCACATCCAGTGCGAATCTTAACATCTTCAACTCTGCCACGTCAAGCTCTGACTCCTGCCTTTTTGTCAATGCCACTGTCTCCAACCCATATAACATAGCTGGTCTCACTACCCTCTTATAGACCTTCCCTTTCACTCTTACTGGTACTCGTCTGTCACAAATCACTCCTGACACTCTTCTCCACCCACTCCATCCTGCCTGTACTCTCTTCTTCACCTCTCTTCCACACTCACCATTACTCTGAATTGTTGATCCCAAGTACTTAAACTCATCCACCTTTGCCACCTCTACTCCCTGCATCCTCACCATTCCTCTATCCTCCCTCTCATTCACAAACATATATTCTGTCTTAGTCCTGCTGACCTTCATTCCTCTTCTCTCTAGAGCATATCTTCACCTCTCCAGGGCCTCCGCCACCTGTTCCCTACTCTCACTACAGATCACAATGTCATCTGCAAACATCATAGTCCACAGGGACTCCTGTCTGATCTTGTCTGTCAACCTGTCCATCACCATTGCAAATAAGAAAGGGCTCAGAGCTGATCCTTCATGTAATCCCACCTCCACCTTAAACACATCCGTCACTACAACCGCAGACCTCACCAACTACAGAACACAACACTTTACACAAATTCCAGGGCACAAGTCTGACATGGCTGCAGGTGAACTTATGGTGGATGACATCAGCAATGCATGTTGGAGAGACGAAGTTGGGAGGCCTGCATGAAATGGATCTGTAGGCATGTGCAAGTATCAAAATACTGTCTTCTACTTATGTGTGTTATGTGTGATTCTATTTTTGACCAGATTAAAGATGTTAAAATGGTTTAGATAGGAAAGTAGTGAAATAGGGAGCAATTGTGGGGAAGGACAAGGTCTGGCAGTAAGTACAGAGTCTCTGGAATACACCTACTACTTAACTGACTCTGGTGCAGCATGTGTTAATGCAGTTAATGCAATGATATATTCCTTTTCGGGCCAGATGGTACTGGGTTTGAATACAGTTGTATGTAGTGCTTTTAACTGCTTTTGCATTACCATTGCTGCATATTCATGCCTGATGTGCACCATCTTGCAATAATAAATTAAAGAAAAGAAATGAGGAAGACAGGACAGTGGTGAAATGAGGAGCAAGCAGGGGGAAGAGCAAAGGGAAAGCAGGGAAGGAATGTGCAGGAGGGAGGTAGAAAAGAACCATTGCTATCCATTTCTTTAACAGTGTAAAGTAAACATCCCTCTTCCTCCTCTGGAGGTCATTGTAGTGATGCCTACATTGTTCACCAGTGCAGAGGATACCAGTGGCACTGGTTACAGCCTAGGCTAAACTATCCCAAGCTTCAGACTTATACTGGGAGCCAGAATAATCCCCTTGCAAAAGTCTGGCACTGTGGTTCTTCACTAGGAGTTCAATAAAAATCTTGGACTACTGGACACCCCATCACTGTGCCCTAAATCTGATACCTTCCCCACAAACATATGCTATCTCTGACATGAATCTACAGCAATGGAGAATGATGCTTTCCCACCAATTACAGTCCTCTCATTTACTGGGAGCATGCGTACTGTTTGAAAATGTTGCACTCCACATACCATAATGCAAACACTATGCTCATCAGTGTGCACCTCTGAGCACTGTGTTTGCTCAATGGTAAGCACAGCACAACAGTAACAAGCAAAGCAAATTCAAGGTTATTGGATATACATACAGTTGCATATGTGTGAGTTAGACAAATATGAACAATGACAGTCCTGATAGCAGAAATATACTTACATGAATATAGTACATAATACACCCACAGTCATACATTTGAGAATAAATGTGATAATACATAGATAAATGAATATATAACTGACACAATACTAGTGCCTCAGCCCTCATATGTATAATTAACATCAGCTACAATATGGCAAGTGTTATAAGTGAGAGTGACTATAATGGAAAGTAGAACACCAGTAAAAGTGTATGGAATATTCTTCTTTCAAACCCAGGACCATGTGTATAACAATCCTACACTTAACATCTGTTGCCACAAGAAGGTTGAGAAAACATTTGTCTATGTTGCAGTTCATTGCTATAAACTGGAATGTCACAACAGTATTTATTTATTTATTTATTTGCATTTGTTTTCCAGGATAATCCACTGGGCCTAGGACTGCCCATTTTCAGTGGAGGCCCGGGGAGAAAAGCTCCACATATTACATATACATTGATGAGATAAAGTTACATGATGACTGTTAACAGATTCAAGTTACTAATAAGCAACATTATACAAAATACAAAAATAACAATGACTTACATCCAAGTACAATATATACATGTTGATATACAATTAAAATTAGGCTTTCTTTTCTTTAAACTTCATCTTGAGGCTGAGGATGCATAAAACTGAGAGGGAGAAGAGTTAAATTACATGAAGATAGATAGATATTTCAAAGTGTTAAAGTTGTTAGGAGAGCTTCTAGTTTCATATAATGCTGGAAAGATTATTTGAGCGAGTGCAGAGACAAAGGTTACACGCTATGTACTAGAATCCAGGACCATCTGTACTCCAGCCCTACACTTACACCTGCTGTCAAAGGAATAGTTACACAACATTCCCTATTTTACTAATCATTCTTAAGGTCTCACTGTTAACAGCTGTACAATGTTGCTTAGTGATGCCCAATAGTATTAATTGAATGCATCGGGTTTCTGTTTTTGGATGTCTGGGTCCTATCTGGCCAGTTGTCCAGTATGTGCACTGCTGCACTTCATGCAAACAAGATAAGCACAGCCAAACCAGCCATTCATTTCTCTGGTTTCCTGTGTTCGCACTAAGCACTGCATCATGCAAATAGTGCCCCTCCTCAAAAAAAAAAAAAAACAGAAAAAAATGGAGAAATAGTTGAAATGAGGAAAAGCAACATATGACATACACACTAGAAAATGTTAGTACAGATGAGATATTACTACATAGGTCTGAATTTGAACTGTAACTCCAATGCACCTTCAGAACACAGTATTGGTGCCCTATCCCGCTTTGCCATACAAACAGCTTTGCAGCAAGGAGTGTAACTCAATATGTACAGAACCAACTGCAACAGCATCTACAGTGATATCAAACCATACAAGTATTATTTGTACATTTAGTAGTTCTGGATGTAGTGCACCTAATGATCACATAACCTGTCATGGTTATAGCTTGCAAATATACAGCTCTGTCTTACATTTCTGTGTTTGTTGGCCATTCTTCATTTATCTGAGCAGTAATGTGAGACATGCAGTATGTAAGCCATTCTGTATCATTGTCCTTAAAATGTGTGAGGATATTAAGTGGAAATAATATCATATGTAGTTGACAAACAATGAAGGGCAGGTTGGATGTGAAGGAACACAACCTGTGACTTGTGTGCTGCTTATTTATATTTCCAACCATACATTTAGCACTCTGTAGATGTGACCTGACACACCCACTGGAAGTAAGGCAGCCTGCAGTGCTGTTGTGTTTTCCTTCTTCTGAACACTAAGCAGTCACAGTTGCAATTCATTAAAACCAAACCCTGAGGGAGTGGCTGCACTATGTTTACATCCCTACATGGATCCAATTTTTTGGGATTCAGCATTTCTAATGAGTTCACACCTCCTTTGCATCTTCACCATGCTGACAACCCTGAATCTACACCATATAAAAAGGCAACTGTGTAGCTAGGCAAACTGAAGGTGAGGAGACTTGTTTATGTGGAGAAGAGTGAAGATATGCTACTACTTTGGGGTATATTTGCACAGAGGAGTATTGAACTTCAGAAGGTATGCTTCCATTTGTTCAGCTACATACTGCATATGCTGGAATGTATTTAAGAAAAGTCTGAAGCAATGGATTTTATGCTTTTATCTGTGTGCATTAGTTAGACGTGTTCTGATGGCATGTGCATGTTTGCCAAGCCATTTCAGAGGTATACATGATTGCCAACACATAAAATGGAATGTGTTGTGATAAATATGCACAAATGTTTCAGGAGCAGTTCCTTTGATAGCACTTTTAGCATTTCAAAGATGGTTTGTTTGCAAAATGTGTCATTTTCCTGTTCTTTTGGGTGGAGCAAAGCTGAGTTACTGTTATGGCACAAACAAGGATAGACTGTTCTTTTGTGTGTGGGGGGCAGAGGTGAATTACTGTTATGGCACAAACAAGAATAGACAGTTCTTTTGTGGGTGGGGGAGCAAAGATGAGTTATTATGGCACAAACAAGAATAGACTGTTCTTTTGTTGGGGGGAGCAAAGGTGAGTTACTGTTATGGCACAAACAAGAATGGACTGTTCTTTTGTGAGTGGGAGGAGCAAAGGTGAGATATTGTTATGGCACAAACAAGAATAGACTATTCTTTTGTGGATGGCAGAGCAAGGGTGAGTAACTGTTATGGCTGTTATAGCACAGACAAGGATAGACTGTTGTTTCGAGGGGAGCAAAGCTGAGTTACTGTTATGGCACAAACAAGTATGGACTATTCTTTTGGGGGGAGCAAAGATGAGTTACTGTTATGGAACAAACAAGGATTTGTTGCTCTTGGTACTCTCCTTGTTTTGCATCCTGCCTGTTGTTAGTATTTCACATCTCTGGACTGTTTTATGTTTGTCCAGTGGGTAATACTGACTGGCTACCTTTACTGTTTTATCTGGGGACAGTTATTTTGTAGTTTTGTAATACTTATGTGCATTATCCTTCTGTTGTCTTTTAGGACACGTACAAGTATGTCACCTAGGCATGTCAATCCACAGAGAACCCCCTTCACCGATACCAAGAACCAAGTGATTGTAGATGGCATTAAGCAACATTGTACTTTTCTGCTGGAAAGGGGACAGGGAGGTATGGCATGTAGGATGTGAATATGGCAGCAGACAGTAGATGATGTCAATGCTGTGGGTGGCCATGGCATGACATATGAGCTGGTGTGCCACAGGGCCACTGACATGATCACATCTGCACGGAGGAGAGCAGATGCAGTGGGACATAACCATATGGTTACTGAGGGGAGGGCCTGCTACGAAACCACCACTAACCCCCAATGAAGAATTCCTGACCAATATCAGTGATCCAGATAGCTCCCAGGAGAGTGCAGTACAGCATGTCCTGAATATTGGAGCAACAGTTTCCAAGACAGCAAGCACATCCCAGGAGGAGCTTCCATGTAGACTTTGCTATCTGAATGTTGAATATTGTTGTATAGTAAAACAATTAAAATCAAAATAAGTTAATTATGTGTCACATGTCTTTTTTTGAGGGAGAGATTGAAGACTGGTACAGTTATAAGCTTAGCTGAGAGTTATCAGCCACGTTCTTGCTGAAATTTTAGTTAATGGACATATAAAGGGGTAAAAGTATTACCTCTCCCTGGGTTACTAATAATTGTGATGATGTTGTCCTTACCTCTTGCTTAACTTCTTTCAAGACCATCTGGACTACATAGAAGCATCTCATCTGCAGATGGTAAGGCAAACATTTTTATGTCTGTCCTGCTGAACCATTTAAAGAAATATTTTAGTGTGTGACATTGATTTCAGGCCTGTTGTGTATATTGCTGGACTGTCTGTAAAAGTGGCAGCACTGTAAGTCTGTTAGTATATATTGAACTATAGTAGTACAGGTATTAATTTATTCCTGTGTTTCTTGTTTATCACAGGTGATCATGATAGTGGGAGTATAGGCCGTGTGCTACCTGATGTCACTGTATCAGCAGACTCTGATGATGATGTTGGCCAAACTGAGGCACAGTCAGGAGTGCAGAGGTTGAATCTGATGTGCAGGTTGACATACAGCCATCCCCTGCATTTCCATTGGACAGAGCCAGTAGGTCTATGCCTGCCCAGTCTAGTGAGCCCGTAGAAATTGGACAAGTGGAAGGTGAGAACATTGATCAAGGAAGTATGGCTACTGTGGCTTCAGTGCCTGTTGATTCTGGCCATAGTCATAATGAGGGCAAGGTGCCATGCAAGAGGATTGATAGAGGTGCTCAGAGGGGGCTTGCGGTCCCTTCTCTACCTGTTGCAGATGTCTCTTCCTGTGCCACTCAATGTATATTTAGGGCTGTCATGGAGGCACAGGCACATTCCCACAGGTGCTCCAGACAAATGCTCATGGTTGTAGGTGTGGCACAGTCTGACATGTGTGACTGCCTCCACCATGTTGCCAATTCACTGGATTGCTGAATGACACGTTGGAACAAGGGGTGTCTGTGATGTACCAAGAGGTGTCTGCCATGGAATGAGCAGTGTCTGTGATGAAACATCTGCTGGTAGGGCAACAGCATCCTTGTGGGCATAGGTCAGCTACATCATCTGCTGTCAGCCAATGTGGCCATGCCCAATCACACTCCCATAGTGGCAGTACTTCCACTGCTCTGTCAGTGAGTGTGCTGTCCACACTCAGACATGACAGGCCATGGTGCTGTAGTCCTTGGTGTCCCCATGAAGGGAGCTCATTCAGCAGACAACAGTCGCATTCAGGTAGCAGCACTGCATCTGATCTTGGGAGTGGATGTACCAGTGCAACTGAAATAGTACTCATGGTCGGGGACAGCAACCATGCATGGCTCACACCTCTCCAACATACCAAGACACATAGCCAGCACAGAGCTTGGCTGTGTTTATGCAGGCACCCACACACCAATTTCACCTAGAGGGCCCCTACAGACATACACAACAGTTACTCATTTTGACTCACTGGCCATTTGTTGGTTTATCCGCATCTGCCTTCTTCTCTTTCTTACTCACGCACACTCACTGACCTTTTGTGTCAACCTAGGCTTTCTGTCCCCCCCCCCAACATCCTGTGCAAGTGATGATAACTGTGCCATGTCCATTTTTTATATATTTTGGATTCAAGGATACATAAGCTTTGTGCCTAATGCTCAGGGTGCATAGCTAACTTAGTGCTTTGTATATCTGCATTTGCGGTGTTGAACTCATAATTATACCTTTGACTTATATTGGCCTTGGAAAGTTAGACAGTTGATAGCATCAAAATTTCCCAACTTTATAGTGAATGATCTTGTGAGGGTTGTGAAGTCAGAAACTGCAATATGTATCATTACTGTCTAACTTCTCTCTTTAATCATTTTCCACTACAGACATATTGTGCTAAACTGAGGGCATGCAGTGATCATCAGTACTTTTGAGAGGTATGATTGCATAAATCATTGATGCCCAAGGCCTACTACTTAGAAATGGACACATAAGTCAAATAAGTCTCTGCTGTCACATCTTAAGGTAAGTTATGTATAGATCTCCTACCTTTTACTAGCTTTCCGAACCAAGTAATAAAATGCAAGGATATACCCCACAGTCATTTTAGTAAACAATACACTCCAGGTTCAGGACTTACCTTGTAAATGCAGCAGTTGACACAATTTGTGTGTGTGTGTGTGTGTGTGTGTGTGTGTGTGTGTGTGTGAAATGCCCCCATGTAATACACCTGGTAGCTAGAGGTATTCAGGCTCAAACCCTGTACCTTTGGTACAGGGTAGAAATAGCCTAAAGTCCATAGCCACCACCATTTCTGAGCTTTGCCTATATTTTTATTTGCTAAGAGTTGAGAGCTAAGTCTATGGTGAGAAGTGAACAGAATTTGTATTCTCCCATTATTGGCTTTGTTGTTTGTCCAGTTTTTTTTTTGTGCTAAGAGTTGAGACTTGTGGTGAGTGAGAAGTGAGAACTGAATTTGTATTCCCCCATTATTGGCTTTGTCCATTTTTTTGTGCTAAGAGGTTGAGAGATATGGTGAGAAGTGAGAACTGAATCCACTACATGATAGCCATTAAGTTTCAGTCTTCCTGTTTTTTAGGGGACTGCTGATTTGGCATAGTGGTATGTTGCTCTGACTGTAGTGCACAGGGTCCTGGGTTCAAGACTTGCCATTAAAATGCATTGGTGGTAACACAACATTTTATTCTAGCAACTTTCCAAAATTATACAAGCAATGTTTAAAATGTGTCCCTGGTAAGTCCCTAGCCACCATCACTTGTAAGCTTTGTCCAGGTTTTTGTTCTAAGAGTTGAGAGCTATGGTGAGAAGTGAGAAATGAATTTGTATTCCCCCATTATTGGCATTGTTTGTCTAGGTTTTTTGTGCTGAGAGCTATGGTGAGACGTGAGAACTGAATTCACTAAATGATAGTCATTAAGTTTCAGTCTTCCTTTTTTCAGGAAACTGCTGGTTTAGCATAGTGGTATGTTGCTCTGACCCTAGTGCATAGGGTCCTGAGTCCAAGAATTGCCAGTGACATGCATGGTGGTAACACATTTTATTCTAGCAACTTTCCAAAATTATACAAGCAATGTTTAAAATGTGTCCCTAGTATTTGACCTTTTGTCCCCCCCCCAAAAAAAATGAAGTTGAAAATAAGTGCAAGAAGCTGTGCAAGATAGCTATGGCTTACGCTACTGTCATTCTATTTATAGTGTGGGAGTGGAAGTAGACTTTTATGATGGAAATGTTCTGAAATGGGCTGTTTTGTCATTATTGGTTCATGCATTTTGTTTCATTGCCTACAGTACAGCCTAATGGAAAAATGTTCAAACAATACATTTAAAATGCACTCTGTCTAACAAGGAATTATACAAGGAATATAACTTAATAAAGTCAGGAAGGTATATCAAAGACAATAACACATGTATGTTTCTTGTTTTGTGTGCAAGGGCCAAAGATTTGAAAACAGCCCAAAGGTAATCTTTATCCACCACTGGCCAGATGCATTTTCTTTGGATGTGGTGTGTGGGTTTCAATGCTATTTCAATGCATGTGAGTTTCAAGGGCAGAGAAGTTTTAATGCCAAGTATATTTTTCATTGTGAGACAGTATTGCTTTGTTTAGGAGATGTCTGTTAGTGTTTGTGCATTATTGCACTGCAAAATGTAAAAATAAAATCCAAATAATCATTGTAGAAGTAAAGCAATATGCACACATTAGTGTTTATGGTAAATGGGGAGAAAACTGCCAGGTAATGTGACATTGGAATGGCTGCAGGGGGACTCTGGTGCCATATTTTGGTTGTCTGTTCTTCAGTTTGTGTTTGAAAGTTGGTATCCCACAATTCCATTGAGTGGGTGGGGTTACATAATTATGTATGGAAATTAGATGTTAATCAGCATACAGAGTTTTACCTATTTTTCATGGGCCTTGTCCAGATTTTTGATGTTTCCAGGTTGAGAGGTATGGGGTTGACTCTGTCTGATGCAAGCATTACACAGCCAATACATGGGTACGTAAAGGTTGTGTGAGTTGCCTGGCATCAATGTTACTATATATTTGTGAGTAGGAGGAAGGTTATAGGCCCCTAGGTGGTGAGTGAATGTGCTATGCATTGTCTGTTAGCCAATGCAGTAGCATACTGAGCACGCCTATGTCTGCCTACACCCGCAGCAGCTGATGGTTCCCCTGTGATTCCTCATCTGCCTGTGGCTGTGAAGACCCTGGCATTGGTGGTGGGATGTGTGTCCCTTCTACTTGCTAATCCTGCTGAAGCTGTTTTCTCCGACTTATGTTGTGTAGCATGGCACATGCTATGAATATGTCTGTACATGTCCATGGATTGTACTGCAGGGCTCCCCCAGATGAATCAAGGCACTGGAACAGTGCTTCAGCAGCCCAAACACATGATCTGTGATATTTCTTGTTTGAGTGTATGCCTTATTATGGTGTTCTTCTGTGGGTGTGTATACATTTCTGATGGGTGTTATCAGCCATGGTTCCAGTGCATAGCCTGCATCCCCCAGTAAATGCCCCTGTGGGATATCCCCCCTAGCAAACATCTGGTATAGTTGGGAAGTATGCCAGATATGTGAGTCATGGTAACTGGCAGGGTTGCCAGTACACACATTCAAGATTATTCCCTTGGCATTATATATGATTTGGCAGTTGATAGAGCGGTAGCCCTTCCTGTTAATGTAGAGCCTATCCTGTTCCCTGGGTGGTGCCTTAATTTCTACATGTGTGCAATCTATGGCACCCAATACTTTAGGGTAGTGTGCTACATGGTAGAACTCCTGCATATTTCTGGTCCTTTCCTCAGTACTACGGGGAAAATATATGTGGTCACTGGCACGTTGGTGCATAGCATTCAGGAACTGGTAGAGGATCCTGGATGCTGATGCCTATGACACTCCAGCATGTCCCCTGTTGGTCTTTGAAAGGTACCTTTAGCTAGGATTCTAAGGGCTACACATACCTTTGTTTCTACTGGGATGGGTTCCCCTCGGTTGGCTCTGGCTCTGAGTTGAAGATGGCAGAGGTTGCAGAGTTCTTGTAGTGTGTCCCTGCCCACCCTATAAGTGCTCCACAACTTCCACATCATGGAGGTTGTGAAAAGTTAAATGGGGCCTAAAAACTCTTCTCCTTCTCAGCCAAGGCCTATTAGCAGCAACAGTAACATTGGTTTCAGCCTGTAGCACATACAAATGAATTAAAGCAGCAGCAGCAGCCCCTAACATTCTGTCCATGTAGACTTCTTTCCATGTCTGTATTCCAAAAGGTTTGGAATCCACAGGAAAAACCAGCATGGAGTCTACATGGATGCTTTATAGCTTGTTGAATAGCTAAACCATGTTGGATTGGTTAATTAGCATGCAATGTCTTCCCTGCGTTTGTGTGGGTTTCCTCCGGGGGCTCCGGTTTCCTCTCACGTTGCAAAAGACATGCATCTTGAGTGTTTCTCCCTGGGCCACCACTGAAAATAGACTCTGCCCTAATCATTCTTTCCTAACTGAACACATGTTAAATAAATAAATAAATAAAAATAAATTCAGCTTCTTATGTTGCAATTATCATACCTCAGTGTTTATCTTGTTTTTGCAATGAGCGTGCTGCTACACAGTATTTACTGAATCTAAAACTTTCCATGGCCATGTGTGCATCGCGCTGCAACATGCACACAGTAAAAAACAACCATGTAGGCTTTACTGACTCCCCCTGAGAACCTATTTTTCACAAAAACAAACTGCTGGGGGTCAAGGCTAACAAGATTCTTGATGCCATAGTTTATGAGGTCAGTTTTTACTATGATCTTTGTCTTTTCAGATGAGGCTTGTAAGTCTGACAGGTCTGCAAATACCCTGGGCAGTTGTAAGACCACTTTTATGGAGAGGCATGACCACTGATGTGCCCCGTTCACCAGGGACAACACCAGTCACTAAATGTAAGTTAAATATTTTTTCATGGGTATTACTTATTTCTGTGAAATGAAATAAACTACATGAAATGTATGTAATTCAAAGAAACGAATAATAAAGGATCAGACTTTAAATACAAATAATGATAAAATGTTATGGATTATAAATGATTACATACAAAACAATATCATAATACAAGCTAAATCTACATATATTGTCATTTTTTAAAATACTTGCAAGAATTATATTTATACATTTCCAAGGTTAAAGAAATGGGTGTTTGCAATATTTCCAGTTCCTTTTACCTTTGGCCATAGAATTAGTACTAATTATAAGAAAAATTAATTAATGGAAAATAAACAATTTAATATATGGTTTAATTGTTTGAATTGTGATACTTTATCTGTCAATATTATCATACATAAATACAGACTACGATTAGGAGATTGATTAATGACTCAAGCTATAATGCAAGGTATATTTACCAATCTGCATATGAAAGAAACTGATTTGAAAGAATACCCAAGTTTGTTAAAATGCTTTATGATTATGCTAGTATTCTAACAATAAATATATATTTGAATCTATATTATCTGATGTGTGTGTGTATATATAGCTATACCTATATCCATAACTATATATATATATATATATATATATATATATATATATATATATATATATATATATATATATATATATATCTGAATGCAGTACAAGTACCAACAGACAGTAGTGGCCAGTTATTGGAGCTTAACATTTTTATTTTTCTGCATGGCATAAAAATTAAAGTGATGAGTTCCTTAAAAATAGCACACATTTGTTAACCAAGTAGGCCTACTTGACATGCAGTCCCTTTTCAGGGGGGACCTGAGAGCAATGTTTGGTTAAGTGATATACTCAGACACAGTCAATTGGCAAATGAGGGCTTAAAGAATCAAACCCCATACTACAGGAACTACAGCTCACAGCCTTAACCTTCTGCACTAACTGCTAGATAACCACAGATAAAAGACTGAGTTATTTCTTCAACTTCTTTTTAAATGGTGTATGATTAAAAGTGTCATTTAACCTTCCATTCTTCATAGTCAAAAACAGAATTTATGAAACATATACCATACCTGACTACCAAGCAGAAGTGGCACCATCCTTTTATTAGTTCATATTTAATAAAAATAAAATACCACTTCATCTGATACAGAAACAGTATAGTGAAGAAATTAATGAATGAAGAACAAAAATAAGTGCGACTGTAGCTTTACACGGTGAGAATTTTCCTCCTATACATGAAATAACAACGTTTTGATCATATTATATGACCATCTGACTTTGTGAGACATGGTAAATACCCTAACCAATGCGAACGTAAGACAAGAAAACTACTACTAATACTGCTAATTGCAGGTCAGGGGGCAGCACACTTTACATGCACCTCCTAACCAACCCTAAATAATTTGAAAAGCCACCAGGTAGCTGTTGTCCAGCTTTGATGGAAATATGTATGCATAATGTTTTCTGACTCTGAAAGACTGTCAGAGAAACAGGCCATTAATTTGCAGACCACAAAATAAGGCAATGAATTTGGAGCCATAAATGAGCACACATGAAATACTGCAAGCTTACAAACAAATAAATGCCATTGTTATGGGCACCCCACAAGCTTGCCTTTGCTGCTGTGGTGGGATATCTGGATCACTAGTGCATACACTGAACTCAGGCATGGGAGGTGCTAAGATTATTTAAATGTTTGAACTTTTTTATCACACTTCCAGAGAAAATAAAAGTCCTGAAAATTTCTCAGCATCTTGTGTTTTCTAGACACTTCTTTCTTGGTGACTGTGTGTGTGTATATATCTATCTATATATATCCCATGATTCTACATTAGGTTGAACTTATTTGGTTGATTTATAAAGAATTAAGTGAAAATGGATCAATGTTTTGTGTGTGTGTGTGCATGTGTGTGTGTGTATGCGT